>NW_009622627.1:50293-79278 GCF_000690535.1 Cariama cristata
ATCCCCTCCCTTGACCTGCTGGTCACGCTGCTTTGGATGCAGCCCAGGATACGGTTGGCTTTCTGGGCTGCAAGCGCACACTGCCAGGTCCTGTTGAGCTTCTCGTCAAAGAGCACCCCCAAGTCCTTCTCCTCAGGGCTGCTCTTGATCCATTCTCCCCCCAGCCTGTATTTGTGCTTGGGATTGCCCTGACCCATGTGCAGGATCTTGCACCTGGCCTTGTTGAACTTCATGAGGTTTGCACAGGCCCACCTCTCCAGCCTGTCCAGGTCCCTCTGGATGGCATCCCTTCCCTTCAGCATGTGGACCGCACCACGCAGCTTGGTGGTGTTGGCAAACTTGCCGAGGGTGTACTCAATCCCACCATCCATGTCACCAACAAAGATGTTAAACAGTACCAGTCCCAATACGACCCTTGAGGATTGTTGCTCATCACCGGTATCCACTTGGACATTGAGCCTTTGACTGCAACTCTGAGTGCGACCATCCAGGCAATTCCTCATCCACTGAGTGGTAAATCCATCAAATCCATGTCTCTCCAATTTAGAGACAAAGATGTTGAGCAGGACAGTATCAAACATTTTGCACAAGTCCAGGTAGATGATGTCAGTTGCTCTTCTCTTATCACCAGTGCTGTAACTCCCTTGTAGAAGACCATCAGATTTGTCAGTCATGATTTGCCCTTGGTGAAACTATGTTGGCTGTTACCAATCACCTCTTCATTTTCCATGTGTCTTTGCTTAGTTTCCAGGAGGATCTGCTCCATGATCTTGCTGGGCACAGAGGTGAGACTGATCGGCCTGCAGTTCCCTGGGTCTTTCTTTTCTCCATTTTTAAAATAGGGGTTATGTTTCCCCTTTTCTAGTACCTGGGAACTTCACCAGTCTGCCACGACTTTTCAGATAGGATGGATAGTGGCTTAGCCACTTCTGTGAGTTCTCTCAGAACCTCCAGATGCATTTCATCAGGCCCCATGGACCTGTGCACCTTCAGATTGTTTAGTTGGTCTTGAACCTGATCTTTTCCTATGATGGGGAGTACTTCAATCTCCCAGTCCCTGCATTTGGATTGCATGAATTGGGCAGTGTGGCTAGAACACTTGCCAGTGAAGACCAAGGCAAAAAAGTTGCTGGGTACCTCAGCCTTCTGCATGTTAGTTGTAGCCATGTCTCCTCTTTCACTCATCCAGGGAGTACAGTTTCTTTCATCTTCCTTTGTTGTCCTGTATACCTGAAGAAACTCTTCTTGTTTTTTACATCTCTAGCCAAGTCCAGCTGCAGCTGTGCCTTGGCTCTCCTGATCCCCTCCCTGCACTTTTGGACCACATCCCTATAATCTCCCCAGGATGTGTATCCCTGCCTCCACTGCTTATGTATTTTGGGTTTGTGTTTTAGTTTGGCTAAGAGGTCTTGACTTAGCCAAGCTGGCCTTCTGCCTCCCCTCCTCAATTTCTTGCATGATGGGATTGAGAGCTCTTGCACCATAACAAAAAAGTCTTTAAATATCTCCCAGCTCTCATTCACTCATTTACCTCCAAGGGCAATTTCCCAAGGGATCCCATGCACTAGCACTCTAAATAGCCAAAAATTTGCCTTTCTGAGGTTTAGAGTCCTGACTCTACTTTTTACCTGTCCTGTACCCCTCAAGATTGGGAATTCTACCAGGGCATGATCGCTGCAGCTCAGGCTACCCCAATCTTGACCTTTCCGATAAATTCTTCTGCATTAGTGAGCAACAGATTCAGCAGTGCCTCTCCTGTGGTGGGGCTCTCCATCACCTGGATTAGGAAGTTGTCCTCAATGTGCTCCAGTAGTTTCCTGAACTGCTTGCCATTTGCTGTGCTAGTTTTCCAGCAGATGTCCAGGTAGTTGAAGTTCCTTATCAGGATCAGGGCCTGCAACCATGATGTTTCCTCCAGTTGAAGAAAGAGCTCTCCATCAACCTCCTTTCCTTGATCAGGTGGCCTGTAGCAGACACAAAGCACAAAGTTTCCTTTGTTGGCTTGGTCTCTAATTTTCATCCATAAGCTCTCGGCCTGCGCATTGCTGTTCTTCAAAGATAGTTCTGTGCAATCAATCCCATTTTTGGCATAGAGGGCAACTCCTCCACATGTCCTTCCTTGCCTGTCCCTCCCGAAGAGTTTAGAGACATCAAGCGCAGCACTCCAGACATACAATCCATCCCATCAAGTTTCTGGTCATAGTTTTCCATCTGAGCAGCAGCTACCAGTTCCTCCTGTTTGTTTCCCATGCTGCGTACATTGGTATAGAGGCACTTCAGCTGGGCTATTGGCCACGTCACCTTTTTAAAGGAGTTGGTCCCAATTCCCTTATTCCTTTGAGGCAATTGACAGGTGTTTCCCTGTTGCTTCCAAATGCCTCAGTAGCCCTTTATCTTTTGTGGATAAAGAGATCAGGTCTTTTCTTAAAAAAAAAAAAAAGAGAGAGAGAACAGTTTTGTTTCAAATACATATGTTTTTTGATTCTTAGTGTCCTAACACCAATCAAGAACTAACAAAATAATACCTTTTTCAAAAGGATAATATGCTCTGTATTCTTTAATGGAAAAATTCTTTGCTTGTAATATTTCAATTTTAATGAAGCTATGGTTTTAATAAAAAAACAATGTTCATACAGAAAGTTCAACTATTTTTAGTAGAACAGTTTACAGTCTTCCATGCATCACAAAAAATGTTGTGTAGATCAGCTTTAGTCATATTTTAAAATATACCTATACAAAACTCTGAGATGAAACCAAGGTGGTGTTTTTCATATTCAAGGAAATAAAGTTGATATTCTCACAGCTTCTCAGTCAAATATAAAGATAATCCCCAAACACATTGTCCTGTATTTTTATTGAATGAAAAGGAGGAAGACACAGGAGGGGGGAAAACAAAGAAGAGAAAACCATTGTAATGAAAGCAAAAGGTATCAGTAAATGAGGTGGGGAAAAAATAACCTATAGTCCCCATGATGAAGGACAGATTGTAAAGACCAACAGATGACATCTGTATAAAAAAAAAAACCCTATACAAATAGCAGGGGACTTGCGAATAAGCCAAATCATCAAATTGCACATGCAGGTCTGTAGGGTTGCATGTGAGTCAGGAGTCAGTTCATTAATCCAAACGACCTACAGTGCTGCAAAATCAGATTATTGCTGAGTCTGCCATTCATCAGCTCCTCTCTCCCTTGAACTCCTGCTCCTACTTGGGAAATAATTGTGCAAGATTTACTGAGAATGAAGGGATCTGAGGCCTCTTGCCCTTCTTGATAGCATCAGCATGTCTCAGCTCATCTCAGCACAGGTGTAGTTCACCAAGAGAGCACATCTGATTCTCTTCTGGCCTATTCAATTCCTCAGGCAGAGCCCACCCATGTTGTATCAAGGACCTGATTCCTCATAAAATATCTTTGGGAAGATCTTCCCTCTGGAAAAATGAGCCATAACTGCTGTATGATCTGAGGGATTTCACAGACATCATCTAAATGGTTGAACAAATAACCAGAAAGGCCACACACTAGCAACAGATGTTTTTAGGCTGGAAATAAAAAGCAGATTTCAAAGCATGGCAAGCACAAGGGTCTGAAATAGTGTCCCAGTAGAAGTGTTCACATGGATTGAGGAGTCAAGAAACATGCCAATTTTAAGATGAACCTTGATAGATTTTGGCTGGTGATACCTCAGGATCTGACACTGTGATCATGAAAGTCCCTTTGAATCTAAGGCTTTATGTTCATAGTTTTTTCTGGCAAACCATGAAATGTTAACTGCTTTAAAGTTTTTTCCTCCTACCACACCAAGAAGGCAGAGTGGAACTGTATGAGGAAAATAATATCTTATATTACCTTCTCTCTTCTTCACCTCATAAAAATTTTCTTCATTTCCCAGTGTGATTTTAAAACTTTATAAGAAGCAGATTAAATAAAGCTCATTTTTAATAGTTCTTTCTTTTTTCTGTTTACTTGTTTGTTTTGATCAACTACAGACAATATATGCACTGGTAAACCATAAAACACTAATCTGATGGCTGACTAACAAGACTTATATTGCCATCTTACTGGGCAGAACAATGATGCAATCTTTTTGTTTTATTAACAATAAAATAAATATATTGCTCCTGAGAGTCCGGAACAACACACAGAAGCACAGAGCAAGCCCAGCAAAACCAGAAACACTGTCACTCCAGGGTAACGCATGATTTGAAGCCTGACTTAATGTCAGAAACTCAGAAAATAAGACAGAAGGATGGCAAAAACAGTGGACTGAGCTCGGTAGGCATTCGTTAATATTTGCCATGCTTTTTCAAAATTCCACTGTTGGTCCTCAGTGAATCCCAGGCTAAGTGTTGAGTTTTGGGGATGCCAGTCTTTCCTGGCCTGAGCCCAGCAAAGCACCCTTACTTGGCATGACTTGGTAGTGCATCCCCCAAATTCACCTTGCTCTCCCGAATGGAGCAAAATTTTGACATGCACCAGTCAGGTCCTTAAGCAGGCATGTCTTTTGAATTAACAAATTGTCCAAATTATGAAGAAAAGGGGATTGAAAAGGGCACATTGCACACATAGCCCTTTTCAAGGGCATTTTTTTAGGCAGCTATGCTGACTTTGCACTGTGAATCCTGAGGAGAGCTCACAAGGTTCATTCCATCAGTGGTTGGAATGAACAACCTCCGGCTCAGGTGAGTGGAACAACAACCCCAAGAAGCAACCTCTGAAACCAACAGACATTTCTGCGGTGGTTGTTTGATTATAGCCTTAATTATGTTTTCCCAATACACCTGGAAATACCACGTTGCAGACAGAATGCCAGGACAGAAAATTGCTTATGTTGTTTTAACATTTAACACACTTTATACATTGCTTTGCAAATTGCTGCAGCGCTTGCTGCAAAGCAGAATTTCTCCCCAAAAGCAGCCTACAGAGACTGGGTAGGTTTGCAATGCTCAATGGATTGTAGAAGTGGCACCAAGTGTGCTGGTACATCACGCTCTATTGCACAGTGTATCTTGTTGAAAAGCTAGCTCATGTTTCCAGGCCAGTGCCGTTGTATTAGCCTACCTGAACCTCTGGTTTAGCAAGCTCTGATTTTCAAGGAGAGTCATTTATTTATGAGCTACACTGCTTGTAGTTCTGGTGTTCATGAAACCATTGTCAGCTCCAAAATCTCCACCTTAGATCTACTCTTACTGGCCACATCCCCTGAAGCTGATAAGGCTTTTGTGGTAGTGTTGCTATAATCCTTTTTTTTCCCAGCAAATCACTGCTAAGTCGTGCACTGTACCTTACACTCTACAATGTTTTTTCTAATGGTTTGAATTACATCCCCACTATGTCCCCAGAAATGCATTTCCTTCCGGAAAATCACTGCATTGTGAGGAGAAATCAAAGTAAGAATATTGCAGCATTCATTTTTTTATTGTTATTTAAAATACAAAATGTGATCTTAGAAACCTTAACTCAGTTTTTTCTTGTGATTGTACAATAAACAGTTCAAAAAGACAATCCAGAAAAATTATCCTTCCATCCATTTGGAGATGATACCTGAATTTGGAATCCAGATTCAGAGTAGTACTCCTGCAGAGAGGATGGTATCGGTATGTAGGGCATCAGGTCTGTTCCTGGCATCAGTTGCATAAATGGCTGCATGGAGGCGCAAGAGCCCCTGATGTCATTGTGCTGGGGGCAACCTGTCATGCGGGGAGAGGGATATGTCAGCTCAGAGTAGGCTTTCACCAGGGCACTCTACTTCAGGGTGAGCATATTACAGAGAGAAGCTGGGAACACATGAACTGCCTTTTATGCTGCTGCAGTATGTTTATAGCAGATGCAGCACATTGGCACTGCATGGACATTCTTGCTGCAGACAGCATTTCTAACACCAGAGTAGGCTTTCACCAGGGCACTCTACTTCAGGGTTAGCATATTACAGAGAGAAGCTGGAAACATATGAACTGCCTTTTATGCTGCTGCAGTATGTTTATAGCAGATGCAGCACATTGGCACTGCATGGACATTCTTGCTGCAGACAGCATTTCTAACACCCATCACAAACACTTACCGTGGAAGGAACATCAGGCTAGCTCTGAAAAAAAACAGTCAAAACGTAATCTTCCGAGAGAGAAAAGAGAAAGAAATTTGCCAGAGATAATCTCTCTATACATTAATTTTCATTTCTTCTCTTAGCCTTAGCCAGGAGTCCAGATTGTTTTCTAGCTGTTTATTTTAGCTGAATTAATCTACGAAGGCCCATTTTCATTGTATTTCCATTAGATACAGATGCCATCACTATGTGCCAGTGCATATTACTAAGCAATTAATCTCCAGAGTTATTATTTCCCTTTTTATTGAAAGCAAATATTCTTGAGTTCAGAAAACTATGTAAAGGTTTGGAGTAGCTTAGCTGAATTCCATGCTAAAGGCACAAAGCTCTGCGGAAAGAAATTCTCTCTGAACTACAAACCTATGCCCCTATCTAGTGTGATTTCACCCTAATATAGAGCATGACCTCCCATAGTTTGAGTGTCTTTGCAAGCTCTCCTGACATTATCACTCAAAATTCTTACTCTTCTGTTACCCACTGTTAAAAAGAAAAGTTCTTTTTGTGGCACACACAAGCCAGAGGTGACACAATTAAATGAATCTATTTGTCATAGAAAATTTAGATAAGCAGGAATTAAATGACACATAAATTAGGATTGGCAGCCTATTCCCCAGGGAGCAATATATAAATTCGGTAAAAAGTATTCTCCCTTCAGCCTTTGATCTACTATCTTCAATCAATATTTCCATCTTTAAAGACAGCCAGTCCAAAGTTACACCATAGCTACCTATTTAATGAATATGCTTCTCGCTTGATGGGGTGGCTAGAGGTCATCTGAGGGTAAGAAGTGAGGCAAAGCTGTAATCAACCCTTAAAAGCATTACCAGAAACTGGATTTTCCAAGAGCATCCATTATCATTATTTCCTCGGGGAGTTTGAAGGAGGGGAACTGAGCTCCGTCCACGCAGTAACCGCAGGACCAATCTCCTTCCAAGTATTCTTGTCTCGGGCTAAGACCTAGAGCAGACCTGCACAACTCAAACACTGTTCAGTTCATCTCGCTGGAGAAGGGCTGCAGCTTGTCAAGCAGATTTCTAACGCTTCTTCCTTCTAAAGTTGGAGTTCATTTCTCCTGGGCTTCTGCAGCGAGGGAAGAGAGAGCCAGGCCTTTTAATTCTGCATCTAAGGGCTTCATCCTTCAGCTATGAGAAGATCAAAATCATTTATATCTAATGCCATCTACTGTAGCCCTGCTCCCACATCTCTGTCCTTCTTCTACCCCTGTGGCACCTGAAGGTGGCAAGTCAGCACATAATAATGCATTTAGTGCCATGGTCTAGTTGACACGGTGGTGCTAGGACAAAGGTTGGACTCAGTGATCCCAGAGATCTCTTCCAGCCTAATTGATTCTGTGATTTCCTCATTCCCTGGACTCACTGTCCTGTCCCATGGCAAGTTGTTCCCACCTCAGCTCCTCTACCTGCCTCAGTCCTGGATTACAACCACACAATCATCTTACAATATCCCCAAACTCCTCCCAGACTCTACTCAGCTTCTCAGTTTACCTTCTTTTTCTCAAACTGGGACTCTTCCCACTGCTTTCTGCTGTGGGAGCCCTCATTTCCAAATCCCGTCAGATGTTCTGATCTCCCTTCCTACCAAAAGCACTGAACACAAAAAGCAAACATTGGAGGAAATGTCTTTCTTAAAAGAAAAAAAGAACAAAACACAAAAGCCAAGCCTTAAGATCTATCAGGATTCCCCTCAAAGACAACAGGATTGAAACAGCTTGACTTTGAACTATGAGCAACCTGGGCCTTTTATTATTTTTAACACTAATCATGTACCTACTTGTCATTGCTATTAATTATGTACACTGCAGGCATACCAAGTGTCTCATTGCACTGCCAGTGCATAGGGTGAGCCAGAACATGTCCCTCTGTGCTTTGCCACGCAGTTTCTGAGGAGGGTTAGCTTTCATTTTTTTAGTTCAAACACTTAGTATTCAGACAGTGCCGGGGACATTATTTGTCTCTCTAGTTGATACTCGTTCCAGAACCAGCAGCAGAAAAGACAAGGTATAAAGAACATATTAAAAATAGAGGAACACTTGTCACCCTTTTATTATGCAAGATCCTATGTCACCATTTTATTATACTAGAAATGTTTGGTCAAAGAAACATGCATTTATTTTCATCTCTAATTAAAAAAGTATGGCTGAAGTATGTACTGTAACCACACTACCACCAAACCACAGACTGTATTTGGAAAAGGTGTCTGAGGAATGCACAACATTATCATGAAGCTAAATAGCATGGAATAGGTCAAATAAGGTTAATGGTCAAGTAGGCTAGAATAAGTCAATTAAATGCATTTCTGTGAAGACTGTGGTAGTTGCTGTGCTTGAAGACCTAACCTAGATCAAGCCCCTTTGCTCCAGACTGTGGGTTGTCCCTGTCCCTGCACGCTTCCAGTGTCCTGACCTGATTTCTGCCAAGTGTCAGTACACTTCCAAATAAAGTGAGAAGTAAATTTCATAAATCATGACTGGCTTTCTCATTAACCTACAGAAAGGGCATTGGAATGCTATATTAGTCCATTGGTGTCATTTCCAAGGAAGAAATCTTTATTTATTATACTGAAATGGCTGAGGAAAGCAAGGGCGAGCAGTGACACAAGCCATGATGCTACCGAAGTGGCATAGTGAAAAAAGCCTAGGGATATAGCAAAGGGAGGGTTCAGTGTGTGGCTGGTGCCATTTTAGATACCTTAGGGTAACTCACCTGGCTCTGAATGCCTCTTCAGACATTCCTAGGTCTTGCCAGCCCGTGTGGATATCTGAGGTACCTTGGGGCACCTGGACAGGCACTAGCTTCACATGTTTAAGCAACTCAGTCCCACTCCAAGTCCCTAGCTTCCCATACACTCACTTTTTAAATGGTCTAAAGAGTATGGCTTTTTAGCTCACAGTATATATTCAGTTATAAATCACATAGCACAAAGCCTGTGTGTGTGACTAGTACAACCACACAGCCCAAAGCCACTGAATGCTACCCCGGTACAAGTTATTCAAACCTAGGCTGAACCTAGGCTCACATATTATTCTTGCATAAAAAAGAGGGAATACTGCTTCCTTTAGCGTAAATAAATCCTTGGAACACATACGCAGAAGCAACCAGCTCACCAGCCGCAGTGCAGAGTCCCCATGGGAGAAGACCTGACAAAACATCACAAAGCTCCGGCCAGCCAAAATCCACGTTGACAGCAGCCAACGGAGGTTTGCCTGCCAAATGTCCCGCTCAGATGTTTGGGGCTTGCCACAAATGAGAAAGTAGTGGAGAAGCAAGGACACGAGGGAAGCGCTGCGAGTGCATTATACATGAAGGATATCTATACTAATGATAGCTGGAGACTTTATAAGAAAGCAGTCCTAGACCAGAACATTAATGTTACAAGAGTCTATCTAAAGAAATTTTCCCAAACAAGAAGCTAGGGGATTAGATTTGAAATGGGAACTCATTAAGAGAAACTTCCCTTATAAAATAAAATAAAAATAGTTACAGGCTTTCTTTAGAGCTTGGCACTCCTCTATGTTATAGACACTAAGGAGGTGATTTTTCAGACCGGCTGTAGACTTTTGCAATGTAGATTTGTACATTTGAATGAGTCCCCATAGGTTCCCATGAAACCACTGGAGGCAAATAGGCACTTCATCTTACTCTAAAGCACAGTGCAAAATATGGCAAATTAATTGTGCCCTAAAAATGTCTCTTTTTCTTCCCATCGACTGTGAAGAGATCCTTGGCTTATTAGCTGAGATGTGAGATGATTAGCTCACATCTACACTGTGAATATCTAATGTTTATGTAATATAAATGTTACATAAAGTATTTGCTTATATCAACTGTATATGACAGTTTCATACTACAGAGCTAATGTTTATGTACTGGTATTGTATATAGCTTTTAAGATCCTCTGCAGATGTGGGCAGGAATGAGTTTCTTCATCTCATGTATTATTTGAGATGGGAAAACTTTTTTCCTTTGTGTATTGAGACGAAACCAAGATATTTTCAAGTTTTTCACAAGCCTCAAGGAAAATTAACATGAGGGTAGCCATTTGCATGCCCTTTGGGGAACTTACAAAAGATTTTGGAGATCTGTATTTAGATTTCATTTTCACTCCAGTTGTCCTAAAGGAGATACTGCCTTCTGATTTGGGGGTGGCCATCTTCGCCTTCAGGCAATTTGTAGTTTTTAAGGATAGGAATTTTTTACATGGATCTCTGATACCTCACATAAGTTCTCAGACCACCCTGCTACTGCATGTCCCATGATATGATAATGCTACTCCTTCCTTTCCCCTTTAATACTGACACGAAAGTTCCACCTTGAATCTAAGAAAAAGTTTTCAACTCAAGTTTTGCTGAAACTGATAAATGAGGGCAAGACATTTCAGTGCAGGTAAGTCATCATTTACATAGAGATAGTCTCAATTAACTAGACATGTAGTAGTGCTGAGGTCCTTGTCTACTGATTACAGCGAGAGCAAAATAACTACTTTAATTCACTTGATGTTTAAATTGTTAAAGTGAGACATCTCATCCATGCGAATGAAATAACAATAATAAAATCCTAACCAGTTCACTAGTAAAAAAATAAAACAAAACAGAGATAGAAGTGTACAAAGTGAGGAACTGTAGAAAATGTGATTGGTTTCTCTGTTTCTTTAGCACCATCATCTCTTTCCTTGGGAGGCTATATACAGGTGATTCTTCTTACTGAGAAGCTGTCTCTAAAGCAGCCCCCCAAATTATTATGTTTTAGTGATTTATTGTGGAAGAAGTAAAAGAAAGCAACATTCAGTCTTCAGCGAGTCTTCTAAAGCATATTTAATGACTGCTGATTAAACAGCAATGGAGAGTTTCAAACAAATTAGAATTTTAGAAGGTACAAATCTTTCAAAAAGACATTAAATAAGTGTTCACTTTCAATCCACAGATGAAGTTTTGATTTCTCTATAACCCAAAGAATCAGTTGGCTCTGAGCTGCAGCCTCCATGGCATTTCAAAAGTGCTATCTCAAAGCCCTTACTTGACAAATCTCCTAAGCAAGTGGTGGTGTGTTGTACAGAGCTGACTTTAAAGGGCTCCTTTGCCTAATCAACTGCTTATGCCCTCAGCCAAATGGAAGATGAGATGAGCAAACAGTTGGCTGTAACCTAGCATCCCCAAATACCATTATAATTTTCCAAGCAAACTGCTATTGCACATCACAAATCATAGCATCATATAATCAAGTGACTCTTATTGGGGTGTGAATGTAGCATAGACTTTCCTCTTCCTTGTTTGTCCATGTGCTTTTTGATAAACAAAATGCAAGAAAAAATTCCTCATTAGTATTTGCATTCCAGTTGGACACAGAAACACGGGCAGATTCAAGACAATGGTGAGCACTGTATGTACACACATAAAGAGACCTCACACAGGTGCATTTGAAAAAATAACATTGAAAGGGTTGTGCAAGTATCAGCAAAATGTCAGGTTTCTGCTTCTAAGATTGCTTGGCTTCAGTTTCCAGTTTAGCCATGGGTTCTCAATAGGATATAGGACAAGGTTTTGAGATCTGAATGAAAAAAATATCCTGATGCCTACCTCCCACGCAGATTACTGGGTGTTAAATGCCTTTATTACTGCTCTTCCTCTTTTCCATAGTTCCTCTTTATAAAATAGGGGAAAACAGTCTTATTTCCCCAAAATGAAAATTCACATTTTGACCAGTTACTCATTCTCATGTTCTCGTTGTCCATTAACATCACCCCTTAGCAGCATCTGATGAGATCAAGCCATGCATCTTGAAGCTGACTTCTTTTGGGATCTAATTATAAAGGTCTAAAGTATAAGGACTTATCTTTCCCATTAAAGAAACAGACTATTCAATATTATTTGATAAAAAGAGCATTGTTAAAACAGTAATTTTCATCTCAGATTGCTCCCCAGACGGCTTATTCTTGATGATGTATTCAAAGCTAGGATGTGTAGCACAAGCGGCTGTACTTTCTTTATTATTCTTTATTTTTAATAGAGAAGAAATCAGTCTCACATCTTGCAGCAACGGGTAGCAAGAACCTGCTTTTTCAGCTTTAAACAAAGGGATTAATCAATGAAAGCAAGGAAACTAGTAGGAGGGTGTCTTGGTGGAGTCACCACAGGTCTCGGGGCAAGGGGAGGAAGGAAGAATTGCTAATGAGAAAAAGCTATGTGACAGCTCAAAGGATGAATAGCATTTACTTCATTTTTCCTGTGGAACCCAAAAAGCTCCTGAAAAATGGCATACTGCATTCCTTCAGTCTGTTAGACAACAGACTGTTGCCTTTTCAGACGTTTCTTAAATATTTTGAACCCCAGCTCTCTCAGTAGGGTTTAAGAGGATGTCCCACTGGCATCATGCAGCTAGGGGCAAGGGGAAAATCAAGCTGTGGGGGAGGCTGAAATGATGCCTGCCACAGGATTGGGCATCTTGTGAGGTCTACTAATTTCTCTCACTTTTTCATAAGGAGTTGCACATGTTATGAAAAGATTTGGTTACAAATCCTGTCTGTTCTGTCCTGCCTTTATCCTTTCCCAGCAACACATGTCCCACATCACATCTGACCTCAGTCAATGAAAAAAAATAAAATCAGCAATTTAGCCATCTGTCTCATCTGAGATGCCTAATGAAGGGTGGAATAAAACATGCCCCTAGATATCTCTTTTTCTCTCCACTACTGTATCTCTATAAGCAGAACACAGAAGCTATAGTCATGGAGAATCAGCACATTTTATGCAAAGTGCAAACTCTTCCTATCTAAACCATGCACAGTCAATGTGTGCTAGAAGGTATACAATAATGTTAATAGACTTTTGTAGTATCCCTTGAGTAGCCCTTAAAATGCTTTCTTTGTTCTTCTTTCTGAAATGAGGTTAAAAAAATCCACACTGAAGAAAGAAGTATAAAAAGAAAAGACTGTAGGCAAGAGGCACTAGAAGCAATGAACTTTACACCTCCACAGTTAAAAAATGATCAGATGACATGATGAGGTGGGCTCCAAAACCTCACAGCATACAGATTGGGTGACAAATTCTGCACAGCCACTTGCCCTATTTATAAGGTAGCAACAAGGTAAGGAGTTGCTTACTGAAGGACTCTTCACTCAGCTGGAGTCACGTGAATGCTTCAGTTCCTACCTGCAGATGCCAGGAGACCTTGACATCATCACAATTTAATCTCTAAGGCTTAGAGAAGATACATCTCATACAGGCTGGCCTATTAGCTTTTATCTTAGCTTCTATCTTTATAAAACTTTTTGAAAAGTTGCTATTTTTTCTTCTGCCTTTATAAAAATTACACTGCATATGTATTTCTATTTGTACTATTTTGCTATATTTCTTAATTAATATTTCAAATACATTCTTCAAAATTCAGTTGGTTTGTGCTTTTTTTTTTTTCTTCTGCTGCTTGTTCCTGAAATTATCTCGGTTTCCAGTTTCTGGCTGAGGGCCAGTGCCAGGAAGAATAGTCCAGGGACTGGTTCACGTACATTGACATTACAGATGATAGGGTCTACTCAGAGATATTCCATTTTATGCTGCAAGGATAAGTCCAGATCAAAGAAGGTTCAAGGTATTAATAGAAGCTAGATATAATTAGAAACAATGTGAATGTGTTTTCCTGCTGGCATCTGAGTGGGTTGGTTTGGGAATAGCAATCTGAACATGGTGGGGCAATACCTAGGTTGAGCAGGGTTTCAAAGAATTTTCTTTAATTACTGCCTGGAATATTTTTAACCCGTCAGCACAGGGAAGACATTCTTCTTCAAAATGTTTATTAGTACGGTTCCTTGTCTTTCTTCTAGGACTTCAGAGACTTTTTGCTGTGAGTGCCAAGAAAAACTGGGAAAGAAAGTGTTCCTTTTGTTAAGCAGCTGTAGAATTACAATCTGGAAATGAAAAGGAGAGAATAAAAATGGGAAGGAAAATAATACCAAGGATCACAGTCAATGTATTTTAAAAGGATGGAATAGCCTTAACATATAGCAAAGCTGATACATGTCAAAGTTTATAATAACTTTCCAGATTTTATGTCACTAGACTAGTAAATCTTCCAAAAATTTATTTAATGCAAAGTCCACTAACTGCGGATTGAAAACCTGCTGCTCTGAGCACCTGGACAAGAGCAAAATGTAAATGAAGACTGATTTCAGTGCTAATGCTGATGCAGTCACATAACAAACAGGAATATGGAGATTGGAATATCCTCCCAAGAATTACAAGTACTGGGATGGAAAAGGTTTAAATTGATTCTGGGCCTAAAAGGTCTATTCGTCATGATACAAGAATATTCCTTTAAAGCATGGAAATACAAAGGAGATTTATCAATAAGAAGCAACAGAGACTGAAAGACTAAACTATTTCCCCTGTTCCCCTTTGTCCTGGTTTGGCCAAAACAGAACCATTTCACCTTTCAGTAGATTTTCCTTCAATTAAATTTCTTCTAAGTAACTGCATTTTCTGAAGTTGGCTACATGTTTTTCAGACAGTGTCTGCTTTTAGAATTGATAACTGTTGGTATTTAGAGTTGTTACTAAAGTAATGGTAAGATTAGTATGCAGAAAGGCCCAAGTTTATAATTATTCCTATGGGAACCAAGGTCACTCCTGGCTTTCTTAGGTTAAACGAGTGAAAAGGCATCAAAGGGTTACGCTTGTGGGAAAGTATGGATGAGACAGGTGATTAAAAACTGACCAACGAGATATTCCATCCCATCCATGTCATACTCAGTATAAAGCTAAGGGATCACAGGGGTCAGCCCTTCTTCTTTCACAGCCGGCATCATTGTAGGACTCTGTTTGCTCTCCTGCCTCCGATCTTGGTCCGTGAATTCCTGAATCCGGTTCCTGTCCGCTGTTGAGTCCAGTCCAGGACATCTGGGTTCTTGCCCTGCCGTGGCAGTGGTGGGAGTCACCATGGCTTTCAATTCTGTGATCATCATTGGGAAGCTCAATACGGGTTTTGTATATTTTTCTTTCTATTATTAGTATTATTAGTATTAATATTATTCTCTTTTTTCATTTTTTTTTTTATTAAAGCTATTTTAATTTTCCAACCCATAAATCTCTCTCCCTTTTCTCCTCTCCTTCTCATTCTGGAAGGAGAAGTGTCTGTCATTCACTTTAAGTGCTGGCCCAGCCTTAAATGGTGACACCCCTCCAAGGCAAAAGAAAAAGTCAGAGAGATGCTAAATACTGATGCATTTTCAATGAAATGTGATCGCTTAGAGATGGAATGCATACACCTGAGCAAAGTATCTATTGTCTACATTAAAGTGTGCTCATCACAGGCAATATCACCTTTTTTCCAGTTAGGAAGTTATCCAGGCTAGTTTTGAAGCTACTGAACATGCCTGAATAACAGTTTCATTGAAGGAGGGCCAGTATGAAAGTAATAATCTGATTATCAGATCTCACTGGTCTCCAATTGTAGCTTCTGGAGATCTCAGTCAAGATCAGGATCCTTCTGCTCTGGGCACTCATGAAGACAAACACTTCCGAATAGATGACAAAAAGTAATACCAGGGTAGAATTCAACTCACAGATTAAAATACCTGAAGTCAGGCATTTTTCTTAAGGTACCTGGAGGAGAGGTAAGTGTCTAAACTTCCATTACAGTTCATGAATTTGCAAACTGAACATCATCCTCAGTGTCTCTATTCTCTTTTTGGTACATGAGGAAGTTGAGCACAGAGATGAGAAGAGTCCAAACTGTTCAATTAAATGAAAGTCTTTGACTAGAGACAGTGGATTTCAAGTCAGATCCCAGTGACTATCAGTACAGCTGCATGTACTTCCATACCACCAAAACATCCAGACTGGGCTGGAAGATATAAACACAGGATTGAAGGAATGCCTCTGCCCTTCTGGACCAGCAAGTAAAGACCTGGCAGAATGCCCTGGACCATCTCAAATGACTGTATCTGCATGTTTAGGCAGCTGGACTGACTTTGTTCCTATCCAGAAGGGCTATTGTAGTTAAGATCTCAACCTCACCTTGTCAGTCCAGAGCTTTATGCACAGAACCAAGTGATTTCATTCCACCTTTTGTCAAAAGCCAGCTCATCTGCCCTACCATGGACTTAAAGCAATGATTGCTGTAAAGCAGAGCAGCTTTCTGTCAGATCGTGATGCCACAAGACAGCCCTTTGCAGAAGAGGAACATATGCGTGTGAGCAGCACATTCTATCCCCGAGCTTCTGCGGCCATACCTTTCTTCATACCTTCACCATTTGGAATGGATTACAACTTTTCTGATGTTCCTAACTGGTCAAAGGATCATACAACAAAGCTAGGAAACACACTTTTTTAGGAACCCATGAATCATCACTTTAGTCAGACCTTGAGCAATCTGACCAGAACATGAGGTTGAGCTTGGAAAAAGCACTGAAAAAAGAGGTAGATGGTGAAGTTTTGAACACTAAGCCAAAAAAAAAAAAAAATTTAAATTAAAAAAGAATCAAGGACTTGTCTTCAAATAAGCACCCTAAATCTTAGCCAACAAGCAACCAAAGAATCTGAAAAGGTTGCTTTGTATCAAGGCATTACTCCTACCAATTCAATGCCCAGGCTATCATGACCAGCTAAAAGGAGGCCCCTTCTTAGTTAAAAAGCAATTAATGGAAAATGAAGGTTTAAAGTGAAAGAGAGGAGAACAGGGGAAGCACAGATGAAACCATGCCCAGCAGCCGCAATGTCAAGAGGTAAGAGCAAAACAGTTTTGGCAGATAGTTTCAGAAGGATGATCCACCCAGTCCAGTACCATGTGTTCAACAGTGGCTAGGACTAAACGATTCAGAAAGTACCAGGCACCTCTTCATAAGACAAAGGACTCTTTCTTCTCAGTAATTTTTTATCCTATTAGTTAAGTTGTTTTCTGTCTCCCAGAATGAAGGCAGACCCGGACATTTGCCCATATCCACAGAGAAATAGAGTAAACTTGTGAAATGCAGGTACCAGTTTGTTCCGATTATTACTCAACACTGAAGTGTCTTATTTTGCTTGTTCCTCTTCTTGCAAAGGCAAAGCTTCTACAAAATATCCATGACTGAGAGTATATGTATGCAAGAATGAAAATGCACCCCGATTCCTCTGTCTGTGTCCAAGCACTCAGTCTTGACTGGTGTTAGAATAAGCCCTGTCCACGTGTCTTGAGGGGAACAAATTTGTGTCTGATCAGTACAGACCATCAGTTTGCCTTTGCCTTTCCATGTGGACATGCTTCAAGGCTAAAAAATGCCTTTTCTTCATTTATCGCAGTTTCCTTTTCCTTCACTCACCACATCATCAACCACAAGGACTGTCTTGGAGAGAGGGTTGGGATCCCTGATTCTCCCATACTAGGCAGCCACATTATTCAAAGTAGACTTTGAGGACTAAATCCTTAGTTCTTCAAACCTTGGGTTTTTTAACATGACCTGAGGGGCAAAAGTCCAATTTTATATTGTTCGGCTTTTGCTTAGAAAACCATGCTAATTCTGGATGCAGAAAAGTCTGAAACTTAGTCTGTTATTACAATGTGATGTACAATAAAACCTGGTTCGAGATTTTGAAACAAATCTTATGGTCATCACTTTGATTCAGTGATTTGGAGGAATTCAACCAATTCAGTAAACAAGGAAAAATATTTGTGAAAAACTATTGATCAGCCACGATTTTTGTCATGCCTTGAGCTCATTATTTCTTCCATTTCTGAAGTGGAGTAGAGAGGGAGAACATCCTTTGAGCTACAGAAATTGTTGATCATTAGAAAGGGACTGGGTGGAGGGATCACTGTTCTTTCAGAAATGCAAGGTTTTAATTTCAGTTGTGAGAGAAGCACAGAAAGTCCACCTTTCCCTCTCTGTCTTCTCTCTCTTTTGTGCTTGTTTTTCAGCTTTTAATGAGGAAGACTTCTCTGAGTCAAGAGATGGCAGTGACTCATACGGCAGCTGAGTGCATAACAGCAATGTCAGAGCTATTGTGCACTTAACACGACTTCAGGGCAGGATGATACATATTTATTTCCCAATGGAAAATTAAAACAAATTCTAATTCCCCAAAAAAGGGCAAAGACAGTTCAAATGCCCATGTGCTTCACCTCTGTGCATGCAGGGAGGGTTATTTCTGTGCCACCAACTGCTGCATCGGAGGGGAGGGCTCCTGTGCAGTGTGTGGGGCTTGCTCTGTGATGGGAAAGGGCTGCAAGCTGGAAATGGAAGGGAGAGTCCAAGTGCCATAGTTGTAAGTGATAGCTTCTGCAGGTGTGTTCATCCTTTTATCCTATGGCCTTTGATGCCCAGAGCTGTGAAAGGAACGAATGAAACAAAAAAGTCTTCCCAGACAGGTACAAAATTTCAGCACGTGCCTTCAGTTTGTATTACATCTACCTACACAATCAAATTTTTCTTAATGCTGAACCCTGTTCTCATGTGGACCCAAAATGTGGCATTGCAGACAGTTTAATCCACAGAAAGTGCCAATTCCTTCACATCCACAGTGCTGTAATCTTCCTGTTTCTGTGCTTCAGGACACCAATAGGTCAGGAACTAGACAAACAAAACAGTTATTCCCAGTCAGCAAAGGCCTGTAAAATTCTACAAAAAAAAAGATCAGCTCTCTACAAGTGTCTGAACTGGGGCATACAAAAACAGAGGTTCTTCAAAATCTTAAAATGTTTCGACCTCAAGATCTAGAGCTGAACCTCCACCTTCCCATAACAGAGTTTTTCTAGATTTTTTTTTCCTTATTCCCTGACTACAGGGTTAGACAACTCAAAGGGCTAAAGGTTTGAGGCCACAAAGCTGTGAGCTCTACCAGGTCCCAGTGCTGCCCTGGAGGATCACTGTCTGAGAAGGGCTGGAGGCATCATCTCTCACTCTCAGGAAGGTGCTCCCTGATGCAGAACAGAGGAGATAATCTCAGTAGAAAACAGGATACCATTGTCCTGCAACAGGAAGGATTTCTCAGGCTACATTACACTAGACCATTTCTGCTCCTCAGTACACACGTTACTTTCATGTCTCTTCAACATAGTAGCTAAAGGGGTGAAAATTGCTTTCAAAGATATAATAAGCACACTCATTTCCCTAAGAGCCTTTCTCTGTGCTCAGGCCACTCTGATATTGCCACTGCAGTATAAAAATTCAGCGCTTGTTTGCAAGTCTTTCATGCATCTTTTTAATGACCTCATTAACCAAATCGAGGAGGGTTTGGTGGGTGTGTTCTTTCAAGTCATTTTCAATACCTTATGATTAGAAGAAAATGTATATGCAGTTGCAATTAGAAGAAGGTTACTGTGCATATGTGAAGCAGAGCAATCAGCCAGGTATTCTACTGCTGTCCCCTTCAGCCCTCTCTCTGCTATGGCTATTGACACTTAAAAATGTCAAGCTATTCTTTTTCCACGGCTCAGGAGGAATGTATCTGGTTCAATATGTTCAGGCTTCTTTCTTTGTTCTTGCAGCCCTAACATCAGATTGTCAACCCCGAAATTAAAAACGATTGCTGCCTGCCTCAGCGTCGGTGCCTGCTGCAACGCCACAACTGTGCTGGTGGGATTTTTTAAGAGCATCTGAGGGACTGAATCACTTCTGTCAGTTGGAGAGTGAGCATATTGTATTTTTAGGTACTTTTCAAAACCCTAAGGTGATACCAGCAGCACATCATTCCTGCAGCTGGGGGGACTGAGCTGCAGGGTACTAAAGCTGTGAGCATCCTTTGTATCTAACGTGAACACAACCTGCCTAACAGACTCATAAACCTGAGCATCCTGAGCCAGCTGCCTCCAAGGACAGGGACTGGTGATGCATTAGCAGGTGCCGTGCTAGGCTATACAGCTGTGAAGCTCTTCCGTCTGGGGATGGTCTTTACTACATGCATGACCTGTCATGGCAGTATCTCAGTACATGTTAAACGGGGTGTCTTTTTTTTTTTCCCCCTAAAGTACTTGTAAAATTAGTAGTCAAATATTCACGTAAAGCTATCCAGAATGGTTTGAGAGATTGGATTAGTTTTGATGTACTTTATTTGTTGGTTATAAAATATCAGGGAAATGCCTTAGCTCCTGCAGATGCATTATGCAAGCAGAAAGAAATTGCTTCTAATGCATTACGCTGGTTGGATATTTTTTATTCTGGCAGTAAGACACAGAGAGCAGACTTCAACTCAGAAACTGGTCTGCTACCTGAGGCAGGTTTAAACTGCAAAGGTAACGTGATCTCTCAACCATGCATTCGGTAACACTGATGACAGGAATTGCATTTAGTATGTGTCAGTCTGAAATTTTGCATCAAATTTTATGCTAATGTAAACTGATATGGTTTAACTGATTGTATCAGAGCTGGGCCAGTCCAGACTGATGGAGAATCTGACCCAAATATACAGGTTTTAATTCATCATGAGCTGAAACTCGTTAGGAATTTGGAAAGAATCATCAGGGAGTTTCCACTTGCATTGTGTGAAGTATGTGTCAATGTAGACAGGCCAGAGCTATTCATCAAAAAAACTTAAATAAAACATAACTCCTCCACTGGAAAACAAAATTTCATCTTAAACACAGGCAAAGAAAAAATGTCAATTTCTGACAGGATTTTTCACCAGAAAAAGAAGTGTATAGAGGTTTGTCCGCCTTCATCATCTCAGTTATTCTCAGGAGCTATGGTTCCAGGTTTCTTGTGATCTCCTGAGGATCCAACCAGGCTATATCTTTTATGATGTTGCATTGCAATGCCTGAGGAATAGGCAGGTCTCAGATCTCAATCTTTCAAGCTTTTATTTCTATTATGGTGATGTGTGAAAGTGCCTGCGTTGCCCCCTGAGATAGCTAAAATGTCAAAAAAGACAAGATGCAGAAAGCGAATGTATGACAAACAGCAAGATGAAAGGAAGAGGCAGAGCAACAGCTAGAGCAAAGAGTTTGCAAACTTACTTCAATCACATGCAGGCACAAGTGCATTGTTGTGAATCATAGAAACATATTTTAACAGAAATAGAAAAACACGATCTGCTGTCCCTTCTCTCTTGCCTCTACCCATTGCCTTTTGGGGATTTTTCTGTAGGCATTTCAGCAGAGCTTTCACTTTGAAGTTTCAAAGGACGATGAAGAGTAATCAATAACTAAGGAGTTTTGTGAAAGAAGTCTTTTCATTGGTGGATGGCTAATAGTCACTACAAGAGGTAAGTAGGCAGGAAAGGATGAACAAACCCTCAAAAATCAGTCAACAATGTTGAAAATGATGTGGAGGAGGTAGGGAGTTTGCACTGTAGTGCGTATGAAAGGACCGTCAAGTAAACACCTATCTTCCACCTAGCTAAAGTTGGGGTCCTATGCAGGAGCCAATTTACTGCTGGAAATGCAAACTCATGCCAAATTACTTCACGCCTGCTGGACATGGGAACAGGGCATGAATACAGCATGAACATGGAAAAGTGCTGCAGTGACTTGCTAAGGCATGATGTGCTTGTGCCTCTGAGGTCTTGCATTCCCAGGGGCACTGCGAGCCACATTGTCTCTGCAGTCAACTCCCGTCTCACTGGGATTGTGCAGGGGCATGGTCACTAATGAGCATTGGGAAAAAGTGGATGGAGCAAGGGGAGAAGGACAAGTGCGTAGTTAGGATAAGATTGATTTGATCATAGATTAAAGGCACCTAAACATAGTCTTGTGCTTGCACTGGGTGCCTGAATTCCCATCACAGTCACTAGAGATCAAGGACACAATTTAGTTGTTGAAACAAGTGTCTGATGTGATTTAAGAGGCTCCAGAGCATGACATCTGGTCTCCAACACCTGATGTAGAAGGACACAGGTCTCCCATTACTCCTACATCATATTTATTGGCATACCCAGATGTCTCATGTATGCTGGGGCCTCCCAAATTACACTACGCAACATCTATGAACCTGAACTGAGCTTGCATGACTTTCTCTGAGCCAGACCCTACCCTTATTAACTAACCAGAGGTGAACTCATTTCTGGTGATTTGTGAACATCAGAAGCTCATGTACTTGTTTTTTCTCCTGTTGCTTGTTTCTAAACAATCACCGATACCAATGCCTGGGACCCAAAGAAGCATACTGTTTAACTGGGACAGCAGAAACCCTCTCCAATATGCTGGTTTAGAGGTACGAAAAGGCAAGTTCCTCCTTTGCAGAGATACAGAAGTTAGGAAAGAATAGGAGTGGAAAAGGGTAATTCTTTTCTAACAGGTAGGATTAGTTGAAAGATAATTCCTTGCCTTGGGCATCCAACTAGCCATTTAGGACATTTCTAGCAACAATGAATAGAAATATTTCATGCATAATCAGCCCTTGTGATTAAGCACAGCAATAACTCTGGAAATGCCAGTGTCATTTATCACATGAAGAGGGACATGTAAAGGTATCTAACGATGACAAGTACGTACATGTGATGGTGGTTTGGGCTTTTTTGTTCCTTTAATACCTTATGACTTAGGTCTTTTTACTTATAGATTTTCAAAGGCTTTGTAAAAAGGAATGATTTATTTCCTTAGACTCAATAACTCTGAGACTGTAGGGCCTAATTCCAAAGCCCATTTCAATCAGTGACTCTGTCCATTACCTTTTGGACATCAGGATCAGAGACAGTGAGCAAGATTTCTAAGTGCAATGTCAGGAGAACAAACATCCCAAAATCCTCATGATTTCCATCAGAGTTCCCAAAATCCTCACTTCTTAAAATTCCTCCAAACACCTGTTCAGACACTATTTTTTTTTAAAAAGCCCAACCCTGGTCTTAAGTGACTTCTTTGATGTCATAGGGAGATCTGTGCTAGGAAATGAAGTGCTGCTAATTCTACAAAGCCATTTCCTTTAACACATCCTCCCACCTCCTCCCACCCAATCTATGTGTCTGCTTCATCCATCTGTTTCATCTCATGAAATGCATGGATCATGAGCTCCCTGGAGCACGTCCAATTTTCCTTGCCTCTGTAGTTCACGTTCACATTTTTCCATCCTGTAGACAAGCATAAACACTGTGTAGCGAGCAGTTTGCCTTGTTTCCGATTTCAGCATGTCATATTCTGAAAACTATCCGTTATTCAGAATGATTCATGGGTTTATTTATCAATTAATACATGGCATTATGACTTTGGAATTCTTCATTGGGTATTTTCTCAATGCACACTTCTATTGCTGCTCCCATGCTATTTCCGTGTAACTATTGAGTTACGCTTTAATCGATTGGTAAAATTTTATCTGCATGACACTGAGGAACCAGCTACAGCACCTACATTTAGAGGTATGAAAATTTTTGCACTGCTGGTGCACATCTTGCACATCTTGGTGCTCAGCAACTCTTGCAATGACATTCCTACACACGGAGTCCTCCCCAGGGACAACATCAATGCAGGTGGCAATGTGGTTAATTTGCAATTGAAACGTGCCCTTCAAATTAGAAATGAGCATTTTGAGGTAAAGTTGATTCACTAGAGCGTTCATAGAAAACAAACAAAAGATTGGAAACAGATAAATTCATTTCCTTTGAAAATGGAAGTAAATGTGTGTGGAATACTTAGGTATTCACCCAGCCTGGCCAAGGGTGTTATAATCCGCAATAATTAAAAGCATTTGTTTGACCTTTGTGGAAGGAAAGCGCTAGTCATTCCTATAGATTTTACAGCCATCAAAGTCTTGCTCTAAAATGCAACTGTAACTCAAAGAGGCTCACCCCTATTGTGAACAGCCCTGGTAGTGGTGGGAGGGCATGTGCAAGTACATCAGTAATAAATTTCTCAGGCTTTTACCTTGGAATTGTCTTTCTCTTGTTCATTTTGGAGTTGCTGCCAGGGTGTACACTCACTAACAGCCCTGAGAGAGCAGGGCAGAGTCAGCTGAAAAACCTGAATATGGAGATTAAGATCTGTGACACTATTTTAAGAGAAAACCAGATAGTGTATTTAGCTTGGATCTGGCCGTATTGGTACAGTGAACTGAAGCAGTCATAGTTTCTTCTGAATTTTTTTTTGACTGTTTATTTCCAGCAATATTTCTGTTTTCTTCTCTTCATGTTAAGAAAGTGAAGCCGTGAGCTTACATTTTGCTAATGCAATTGATTCTTTAAGACAAGCACTGTGCTTTGCAGCTGGTGGAAGTGCACAGGCAAGCACCACCCTCTCTCCAGACAATTCATAAGTCACCACAGGTCAGATGCATCCCAATATGCAGGAAATGCAGAAGCTAATCTCATGCTCTCAATTCCCCACTCCTAGGAAAATGAAGAAAAAATCAGGGAGGATTTTGCAAGCGGTTGGGTCATGAGTTGTTCCAACTGTGATGATCTGATCCAGGTAGAAAATATTGAAAGGCACATAAGCAATGCTCAAAAGAGTCAGCACAGGTCTTGCTGTTTGATGTCGAACTTCTCATTAGAAGAACAGGACCCATGCAGAGAACATGCTGTCAACTCCAGACTGCTGTTTGTCTTTCTGTGTTAATTTGTAACTACCTTTTTTCTGGATCTACATGTATTTCCATGCATCTAAATCACATTCACTGTAATAAATAAAGAAAATGTCCTGGGGCATCTCA
Organism: Cariama cristata; assembly: GCF_000690535.1. Lineage (NCBI taxonomy): Eukaryota > Metazoa > Chordata > Aves > Cariamiformes > Cariamidae > Cariama > Cariama cristata. Next base: position 74,953 of record NW_009622627.1, read on the forward strand.
TCTTTTTACTGTTATCGTTGATGAATATCTACTTGTTACTCAAGAACACTTACTTGCCCAGGCATTCAACTAAAACAGAACAAGGAGCACACTGATGTGAACAAATTACTTAGACAAATGAGGAATTCACCATGAACTACACAAATGTGATGTGTGTCAAACAACAATCAATAGAAACATAAACACAAGAAAAAAAACAGTGACATGTAAATGCATAGAAAGGAAAATAAACTTTAGACCTTGAACCTGAAGGTCATATTCTCATAACAAATTTCTGTTAACATCAGAAATAAGGTCCTGATCTACTTGATTGAGTACCAATTACCACATATGAGTAAACAGAATTAATCTTAAGCCTTTACTTTATCTCTCCACATGTTTCCAAGTCTCTGTTTTCAGGAAATCTTGCATCCTGACCTAATAAAAGCTATAACGTGAACTGAAAAAAAAGAAAAATCAGGTCTCATTTACATGTTATCACAGGGACTTGGGAAAGCAGAAACTTGGGGAAAGCATCCTGTCAACTAATTTATAATGGTCTGGTTCAACCATGGAGAGGGATATACTACATTAGATACCTCCACACTTCTCTTTTCCCCTGATTCTGGAAACAAGGTCAGAGCAAGCAATCGGAGAAACCAGGACTCTGGAAGATAACTGCAGTAGAGAAGGATATTGAATACCCTGAGTGCAAATCACAGATTAATCTACCGCTAAAGGAGACTTTTTATGATTGCATGGTCCTGAGATAGGGTTGTGATTAGTTGCAGTTTGAACATCCAAGCAAAGATGACAGTATAAAAAAATAACACAAGAACAGAACACCAGAAGATCCCCTGGCCATCACTGAAACCTCTTCCTCACAAAAGCAATCACCTAAGGGTGTTCCAAGCATAAGACATCCAGTCATCAAGCTGCAAAAGCACCACAGGACATGAACAGAAATGATCAAGAGTGTTTGTCTTGTGATGAGAACAAGGAAATGCACTGGGTGGGAACGCCTAGAGAATACTTTGGAAAGCAGACCATACCTTATGTTATAGCAGGAGGTGAAATCCACACTTGTTTGATTGGGACTTCTTGTCTCAAGCTTTGTAATGCAATAAACCTGAAAGCATAAGCAGGACACACTACCCAGGAACCTTGGACGTTTTTCAGTGCACCTAGGGGCACAGGTAAATCCTGTCCCATGTCCCACCTCCAGCTTTCAGGTGCCTTGAAGCACAGAAACCTTGCCCAGCATAGAAAACTGGCCATCACACTTCAGTGTAATGTGACTTTTACTCAGTAACCCCCAGTTAGTAATAAGCTTTTCCAGATCATGTACGATTTGTCTTCAGAAACTAAACTAAGTATTTACTTAAGCTTTCTGACCACAGAAGGGGATGGCCTGCTCTCTTCTACATCTCAGCTCCCTTGGATCCAGATCAGGAAATACATCACTGGTGATCTCAACAGTGACCTCTTCCCAGACAGAGTGTGGGGGATTTATATTCTGTCATATAAAATTCCCCCCTCGCCCTGCAATTTACAGCCCTGTTCTCTCCTCTGAACATCAACCCTTTGTTTACACCCATTAACCCAATTTACTGCCTACATTATATATGTGTTTCTCATAGCATGCACTAAGAATCAAGCATTTCTGTGTGGTGTTTTGTTACATTTATCTCTTGGCCGCTTTGCTTAGTAGAAGGGAATCCAAGGCATTTCCCCTAATGCTCTTCAGATTGGAGCTTCATGAAGTGTGCTCTCACAGTAACACACTTGCACATCTCAGGATACAGTCCTGTGGGAGCCGGTGAGAGAAGGATGTCTGTAGTTAATGACAAAAAATACACAACTTTGGATTATGGAAAATGTTTCCATGCTAATGTTAAATGCAGGTTTTCTGTTCTTCCCTAGGCTGGAGCTCTGGCAGGAACTCATCTGTAGTGAGTCCAAGTGAGGTTGGAAAGCTGACAGAGGCAAGGAAATTGAGTTTATAATGAACTGTCCCAGATCATAGAAAAGAGAAATAGGATAAAAAGTTCAAAGAAAGTTTATGAGAAGATTAAGCATATTGAGCTTCTTTAGGCAGGAAAAGGAAAAGGAGCACAGGTGTGGCAACATGCAATAAGGACGGTAATAAGGTTGTGACCAGTCATTTTGTGCGGCCTCTCATGTAATCCTGTGCAAGGTGCATTCCAATTGGTGTCCAACAGCAAAGACTTAAATTGGGTAACAGGAAAAACCCTCTGTAGATTGCTGATAGCAGGCTGTCTACAGTTACAGGTTTCCTTTCTTAGTAGGTTAATAAGTATAGATTAGACAAATCAGCTGCTCCTTCTACATCATCTTTTGGGAGGGAATATGAACTATAGTAGGGACAGGGTATTCATCCACCCTCAAAGTAATCACACCAGGCTCTCTTTAGGAGTCAGCGGAGAGAGACTGGCACATAAGGCAATGAACGTTATCCACGTGAAGGGTTGGAAGCATTGTTCCGTGGGGTCACTTACCTATTCCCTTTGACTTCAAGAGTGAAGAAGGTGGTCAGCTCTAACCTAAAGATCCACATTTTAGGTACATAAACTGGAGCAGATGGCCCCCACCCAGCGTGCCTGGTATCCTTTCCTTGCCTTTCTGCTCTTCCTTGACATCAGTTTCTCTCTGATTAATCTTTGTCCTCTTATTCTCTTCTTTATGATCCTGCCAACCGCAATACAGAGCATTGTCCCACTTCTAGTGCCACCTTGGCCCCTACAGCATGCATCCTTTCCAACCCTCTCCAAATCCCGTCACACCAATAAGAATTAAATTGATTAGTGAATCATTTGCTTCATATAATATTTGGTGGAAAAGCAAGACGAATCTGGGGAATCCTGATGGAATTACACACATCTCGATGAAGGTTAACGTTTTGTCACTGTTCAAGGCTGGCCTGGCACTTAAAGCGGACATCAGATGTTTTCTATTAACTCCTTCCCCCCGGGAGGGGAAGGAAAGGAGAAAAGGGAGAGAGACTTACAGGTTCCAAATTAAAACTACTTTAATAATAACAGTGAAAAAGAGTATAATAATATCAATACTAATACTAATAATAGAAATGAAAGGAAAAAATACAAAACTAATATTGAGCTTCCCAATGACGGTCAGGGAATTGCAGGCCACAGCGGCTCCCACTGGAGCCATGGCAGGGCGGGTGCGAGGGCCGGCCCCCCAATGTCCCCGACTGCACTTCACAGCAGACAGGAACCGGATTCAGGAATGCATGGATCAGGATCAGAGGCAGGAGAATAAGCAGGGTCCCACAGCAATGTTGGCCATGAAAGAAGACAGCGAGACCCTCGTGATTCCATATGAGTACGACATGGATGGGATGGAATACCTTGTTGGTCAGTTTTTGGTCACCTGTCCTGTCCACACTTCTCCGCAGGTGCAACCCTTTTATAACTTTTCACTTGTGGACCATAAAAGAGCCAGCGGTGACCTTGGTTCTCATAGGGATAAGTATAAATAGATATAGATACGTAAGTATATATAACGTGGGCCTTTCTGCATACCAATCCCACTGTTACTTCAGTAGCAACTATAAACACCAAGCATTATCAAGTCTGAAATCAGACATGGTCTGAAAAACATGTAGTTGTACTTTCAGAAAGTGCAGTTACTTAGAAGAAACTTAACTGAAAGAAAAACTCCTGAAAGGAGAAATAGTCCTGTTTTACCCAAACCAGGACACATTTCAATGAGAATGTTAGTCTTTTTTTCAAGTTTCACCTACATTAATTTATTTTTTTTTCCTTTCTCTGATTCTTTTGTACAAATGAAAGCGTGCACATAGAACATGGATAAGAATTCATCTCATTTCATTTACATATGTGTTTCTCATCTTAGGTTCCCATTTTAGTTAATGAAAAGAGGCCAGAAAAATAATGCCATTTTTATCTCAGACATCTATATTATCTCTATATTATCTTTCTGTGTAAGGGTCTAGTTCCAAAATCCCATATCAGGGCTTATTTCACAAGTCAGGAAAGTTCTCTGGATACTTTCATGCTTATCCAGGAACACACTTCAAATTAACTGAAGTCTTACTGACATCAGCTGTAGGAACCTATGCACATGCCCAATTATTTCACTCTCTGCCTTCCCAATGAAGACCTGTAAAATGATGGCAATCAAAATATTTAGAGTGTCACCATTAGATTTCAGAGTTATCAATGTCTGAAAATTGTGCACAGTTATCACAGCACTTCAAAGATTACTTTCATTTGATTGAGGGATCTTTTGGAGAGCGGCCCATGTAACAGGGAAATTAATTCAAGACTTGTGTTCAGCCATCCA
>NW_009622628.1:0-41358 GCF_000690535.1 Cariama cristata
AATCATCTTCCTTTTTTCCTCTTTGACATGAGTGTTGAAGTGTTGTAAGTCCATGGCCATTCTGAGATGAGAAAGCAAGAAAATGATCAAGGCAGATGCTGGAAATGGTAATAATGTAGTATGGTCCTGACAAATCAACGCTAAACAAAGTGATAAGTTTTCAGACTGCTCTGGGAGGAGAGCTGCTCCAGCAAGCCTCAAAGGCAGACTGGCTAATTTAACAATGAGCCTAATCAACTGGCTTTTTCTAATTACCATGCAAGGAGTGACTGTCTAAAAACTATTTCTTAAGTATGTATTTTGGCAACTGGTCTCTGGGGACTAAAACCTGGAGGCGAGGTTGTCTCGTTGGGACAGCCCAGGCAAACCTCTGATCTATATATGCTTAATTTCCACGTGAGCATAATTAGAAGGTGGACGCAAACAATGGATTGCGTGAATTCCTCTAGGAAATTGAGTAGAAAATGCCAAGTGTTGAGCAGCTTTCACCCATGCTGCAGGAGGGGGGCTTGCTGACAGAGCAGCTCATGGCGTGCAGGTTTTAATTGGCATCCAGAGCTGATGATTCATAGATTTCTCTCTTTCCATTCCCTTTTCCTCAGCAGATCCTGGATGTCCTGTTGACAACTGAAGCCCAACAGCTCAAACCTCAAACTCTTAATCTATCCTTCAAAATCCTCCCAGCCTCCTCCTCTTCCCATTAATGCTGACAGCTCCACCACTGCCCTGTGTCCCACAACAGTGGTGTCACTTCTCACTCCTCCCACATCTCTAAGGTTATGTGAAATGCTTCTGCTTTTCCGTGCAGCATCTCTTGAATGTATCTTCTCTCCTTCATTTCTGCCGCTGACACTAACTGTAGCATCCATCTTTGTGGCTTTTCTGACTTTCTGCGTTGTCTCTCCATATGTAAACTCAGACGGATCTGCTACAACCTGCACTTCTCTCCCCTTTCCATACTCTTGCCCACACCAGTGTTCACCATGGACTGGTGTTGGGTGGGGGGAGAAACAACCAGTAAGGAAATAGGGAGATGATTTTAATTTCAGAGGACCAAATTACTCTTGTTGTTATGCTTGGAGGAGCACAGGCTTTTGTATTAATCCAAATTGGGTTCTTCATGTTTTTTCTTCGCTTCAGTGATAGATGCTGTGAAATTTTGTTTTGGTTGTTTTTTTTGTTTTGTTTTGGTTTGGGTTTTTTTTTGTGTTTTTGTTTTTTTTTAGCAGAGTAGTGGAATGTCAATTGCTCTTAGTTTGTCTGAACTTCACAAATGGATGTTGCTGCTTGCTGGGAGGGCTTGAAAGGTTTGTGTAAATGAATCAATCTTTGAAATATTTAAGTAAAAAAAAAATCAACTGGGAGTATTTCTGACACAGTAACACAAAAAAAGACATATTCAGATAGCCATAGGGTATTCAAATCCACCTTTTCCGTTCAGCTTTAGGCCACCATGTTTCTCTCAAGGATTTCCTGGAGAGAAATACGCAGTTGTGCTCAGTGTGATGTATGCAGAGGAAATGCAATGCTTCTGGGGTGCCTTTATTTGCAACTCTTGGTCCACCATAATTTGCATAATGACAACCATATTACACTCTTGCATGGGTTTTCGTTAGATAGCAGGTGTTGTTTATTTGGAAGTATCTAAATGCATTTTTTTTCATATAAAAGAGAGGCACAGAAATAAGCTCTTTGTGTTTCATAGGGTTGCCAGGGTAGCAGTAGCAAAATATAGCAAATCAACAGTGAGATCTGCGAGAATGAATACAGACTATGCCCAGAGGCTATGGAAGACACCAAGACATATTTCAGGCTTTATCAGGAATGAGGCAAACATTTGCACGGCCCTGAAAGAGCTTCTGGCTTTGCAATGAACTGCCATAAAATGGCATAATTAAAAGTTACATTCTGTTTGAGCCTTTTCTAACACTCAGTAATCAAACACCATAATCAGAACGAATTATTGCATTTGTATTCTGCCATCCACTGAAAAAGATGCATTGCTTGGCTTATAGCCTTATCTTGATTTATTAGGTCTAATTTCAGAGACTGGCACAAAAAGTGAATCAGATTCCCAAGGGACCTGTTGCATATATGCAGTGGTACCTTTAAGATGCACGTGCTTTTTTTTGTATGCTTCCAGTTGTTTAGAACAAACTTCCAGGTTGTTTTTTCAATCCGATTGGAGTGTGCAGACAAGATGAAGGTTAAGCTGAGGAAGGGTTGATCAGGACATAGATATGCACACTTTGCTGAGGTTGGCAGCTTCACCTCTGATGTGACCTCCAGGTGCTGTGAATGAAACCACAGGATTAGTAACAAGGCACACGCTGAGCTGCCAAGTCTCTTGTAACAAGACAGAGAAGTGGAAGCGGCATTTCTGTTCAAGGTATCAAAATCAACCCTTGAAGCATAGCATTGCTACTTGATTGCAAATAATGGAGCTGCAGAATGATTTCTGCTCAGGAACATACTGTTTGGCTGTGTTGCAAACTACTTTCCGTACCTGTTTCAACATACAGCTGGGATGTAATGACCATGAATTATTTAGTTTGGTATAGGTAGAAGTTTTCTGCAAAATAGGAAAACAGAAATGGAAATACAAAGCCAACATTTTGATGTAAAACTTACACTTATAAGAAAAAGTAAGTTGTGCCTAGTCCAGCGAACTTTTAGAGTATCTGGTAAAGCATCAGTCCAACTCTGTCCTTTCTGAAGGATACACTGTGGCATACGCTGGCATACATCGGTATCCAGAAGTTACCAGGAAGATGTAGACCGTAGTCTGTTTCCATGTGCTTTTCAATAGATCTGTGACATTCAAATTAAAATGAACTGTTCAAAAAAGTGGAAAATGTGCTGCAACTGTTGGAAAAGTATGGGAGTAATAGTCTACAGCAGGCAATACAAACAGTTGGCAAAATAAACTTAGTGTTGCGCTGTGGCTGATGATTTCCTGATGGACGGTTGCCAGTGTTTGAACAAAGGTCATTTTTCCACCAAAGTCCGCCAGACCTTTGTGGGGAGGGGGGGGGGAGGAGGGCGGTTCTTACTTGGTTCTGAATTTTCTCTTTGGCTTGATTTCTGTGCAAAGCAGTCTGGAAAGCTAAATTAATATGTCAAAACCTAAAACTGATCTAAAGAGCTGCGACTCCGGTAGAGAAGAGGGAGTTTCTGAAGAAGTTTGTTGAGAGCTTTCTATGGGTTGTCTCTCCATGATCCTCCCTCCAAACCACAACCTCTGTTTTCAGCTGTGCGCTGTGGCTTGAGCTCCACGAGCAGAGGGGTGTGTGTAGCGCTCTCTCCGATCAGATTAGCACAGGTTAATGATCTCCAGCATCTCGAAACAGGCAACTGCCTGACCTTTGGTGATGCCAGCTCTTTAGCTGGTGCCACTCTTTTCTTCTGTTCTTCATCACCTTACCCCGCCTGGTTTGGCATGTTGAAGCCATGTGAGCCATTTTGAGGAGGTAAAGGATAAACTTGTTGGATTTTCTGCCCAGAGGCTATGATTTATTTGCCCCCAAGTGTTTATTAAATGGAAAATTGCCTAGCTCTTCTCACTGTGTACAATGCCCATGTACTTAGTCTCCTGCTGACAGTTCAAACACTGGGACTTGGCAAGCACATCCAGCTTCTTAAAATGTAGGCCTTAGAGGCAAAAGTTTTTTGAAACTAACAGGTGCCTCTGAACTTTGATTTAAACTCGTAACTGTCACCTGGGTTTTGACAGATGGGTAATGAAAGATCAAGACAAATGCTGGTAGGAGTCTTTTGAGGTGTGCTGCTATTAGCATTTGCTCTGAGCACATTTTAAAGAGAACGTAAGACTAACAATTTAATGTCTGTTAGTCGTCTCACACTGGAGAACTCCTGCCAGAGGAGGTGAAATGTCTAACTCAAAATTCATGAGACAAGGGATTGGTAATAAGGGAGAAGCAAAGGGAGGCACCAAAAGATGATCTATAGCCCTGAACCAGGAAAAGAATAGAAATGAAGAGACAGATCAAGTCAGAGTTCTCAGATATGGGGCTATGTCAGTCAAAGGTGTGTTTCCCGGGGTATGATGTAGGATAAAACACCTGTAATGAAGTCTCTGCTGGATGTGGTATTAGCTACAGATGTGTGGGACACAGTGGAGGAAATAAGATGTTTCCTAGAGTGACTGTTAAAGTTGTCAGTGGAGAGTGATACAGAATAATGCAGATAAGCTTCTTTAGTCACCCCTGGATGGCAGCTTAGTTGCACCTCTGCTTACCCTGGATCTGGCTTTTACATTTTCTGTAATTTAATACTTTTACTGTGGCTCAGGGTGTGATACTTTAACATGCTCTGGTAGCCCCATATTCCGTAAGTAATGAAGTGCCAGTGAAGTCAGAGGGATTGTCTTTTGAGGAGGGAGTTGCTCCTCAAAACCGTCTCTTCTCTTCTGTTGAATTTCATTGCATTTACCTTCCATAGCACAGAGATGTCTCGCAAGCTGCTAAACTCTGGCCCTAAACAAGCCAAGTAATTTCTCTTTGTGCCAATCTGTGTGTATCACTGATAACATAAATCTGCATGTGCCACAGTGATCTGTGCCCAGCTGTGTAAGAGGGAACGAGCCAAGAAATTTATACGATTTTGTACTCTCCTTTTTCCCCTGGAAAAACCTACACTGCTCCGTTTCCACAGAGAACAGAAAGGAAGAGGCTGTCTTGGATAGAGGGGCTGTGCTAAATTGTGTGCTCCTCCTCTCCAAAACCTGCCAGAGACCTGTTGGAAAACCCTTAGGAAGAGAAGGCTGCTCAAAGCGATGCCGACTCTGTCCTTCCCACACGGCTCTGCCAGCGGTGCCGGTTCTGCCGCACATGGCACCATTGGTGCCTCTCCTGCCGCCTGGCCCTGGGCTCTAGCGCAGGCTGGGACCGGGACAAAGCAACTCGGAGTGGCTGGGGTTGGGAAATACAGAAATCATGGGGGTTTTTTAGTTCCAGCTCTGACCCTGGATGACCAGCTGGGTCCTCAGTCCTCAGGAGAGCACACGTGCTCCTCCACGGAATCCTCTTTTTCCCTTCAACAAGCTTTTGTGCCTTTAAGAGGATCCAAAGTAAGAACAAGTTTAACTACAATAATTTTGCAAAAAGCATAGGCTCTTCAATTCACTTCTCCCCCAGAGTTTCTTGACAGTTATCAGTGTATTTTCTAACAGCGAGTCTGTCATAAAATAATAGATCAGTTTGTGAAAACCTTCAGACCCTGGGAGAAGTGTTGGAGGTCACAGGGTCACCTCTTTGGGGCTATCAGCATAATTCAGAGCCAGTGACATCCACAGATTAATTGCCCTTTTATTGATTCTGAATTGACTTCCTTAATTAAGGAGAGTGCAACTTGGTTGCATGCTTGGTTTTGCCATTTCCAAATTATTAATACAAAAGCTTGGAAGTGAAATCCTTTGCTCTGTGTAGACCCTTCCTTGGAAAATGTTCTGATGCATTTAACAGAATTCCCTGCCTACAGTTTAAATTTCCCTGCCCAGTTTACATTAATTGGTATAATTATTTTGGTATAAAATGCAGTGAGGACCAAGGATTTGCAGCATCTGAGGCTATAGAAGCAGCAAGGGGCCCCATCTGTATGTGATACTGCAATAGAGATGCTTTCCTTGGAGGAACCAAAATAACTGGCAACTTGGAGAAAAAGTACCCTTTTCACATGGCTTGTCAATATGTTAAGTGCTCTGGAGACAGCACTTTTGTGCTTCTGCAGACATTAAATCCTCTACGTTTCAACGGGTGTGACAGTCCTGTTTTCAAATGTTTTAAGCATTGATTGTACTCAGGATGACATACCCGATGGTGGAAATGCTGCTGAAGGGATAATGCTGATGCTAGAAAGAAGAGAGTGAAGCATTTTCCTGGAGTACCAGCCATCAGTCCTTTCCTCAAGCTGTTCTTTGCACAGATGCTTAGACCATAGAGGGAATACAGAGATTTGGGAAGGGAAGACAAAATCCATAGTTAAAAATGTAAAAATTCCCACATAATTTCTCCCAGCTCTTCCCACATTAAATTTGAGGTGGTGGCAGTTTGGGGTGATTCTCTTACAGGATTTTCCTTTCCTTTGCCACTTGACCAAGCACATAAGGAAAGAGGTGATGTTGAAGTGAATGCAGTTAGTCCTCAGGCTGCAAGGCTGATGGGGATTTTGTGGCTTTGAAAGATTTTGACCAAACCAGAGGGGGGAAGATGGGAATATTCTCCAGACTGCTCTCATTTACTGACTTTCCCCATGCGAGAGTAGCAACGTCAAGAAAATTGCTGTTCTGTCAGGGTGAAGGGGGAGTTTCTCAGGGTGAGGTTGATGTCTGGGGCAAATGTGGCACTCTGCGAAGCTGTTCTTCAGGGAAGCAACAGCCTGGTGGGAAAACCAAGGGAAAAGGCTGTCATTGCATATCACCTCCTGGCATTTCTGAGCACGCGGTTTCCCCAGGACCTCCGATTCGTGTGGAATAAGACTTCATTTCCTCCCCTTCCTTCTTCACTCTGCTACCATTGGACACCCACCTGCTTCTTGTGGTGGATCTTGCATACACTCCAGCTGCTCAGTACAAACAACTGTTATTGGAAAAGCACTGTGCAGGATAAAGCTGCCCACGGTCACCTTCTGATATATTGTAGTTGCCTTGGAGACTGTAACTAGGGAGAGTAACTTGCGGTTTTACGTCCGTCCTAAGGCGCTGCCTACACTGAGTGTAGGACAATGTAGAGCAAGCTGGACATACTAGTTAACTGGGACGTTTTAGGAGAGCCATCACTGCAGGTGATGTGAAATTGGGTGTTTTTTTCCTCTTCCCATCTGCAGGATTTAACATCAGAACAGTGATTTACTCTCTGGGGACAGATCAGGTGCAATCCTGCTGCTTACTCTTAGTCAGAAGCAAAGCACACCATTCTCACCACTGACGCTGCTTTTAAAATAAAAAGTATCCTGCAAATGTGTTACTCATTTTTAAGAGATAAATGTTGGCGCTAAAGAAATAATCATAGTCCAAAGAGCTTCAAATATATTTCCATACAGAATAGCTTTCTGTATGTGTGTATATATTCCACAGTAAATACATATTCCATTTAAAATTAATTTGTATAGCTATAATGAGGCTATTGTGATAAAAGGTGATTTGCTTCTTTAATGGTTTGAGTTCTAGTAGGGTAAGAAAACCATGAATTTGATCTTGACTGGGTGCAAATCAGTATAGCCCTGTTGAACCCCAAACTGAGGATCCAGCTCAGCTGGTATCTGTTACTCTCTTCTGTCTTCTATGATGTAGTTGAATGCAATTGACCACCCTTCCTTAGAAAAAAACAGAACTTAAAACTACAAAGATGACAGTGGTCTGAGGTCAACAGCTAACTATAGCTGTTCAGGTTGCCTTTTTTCCGGCTTCCTCCAGCAAATTTCATTTTACCAGCAGAAATCCAAAATGGGTGATCTTCTAACTGTAAGCATGGGTTACAAATGGTCAGGGGTGCTGCGGAGTGCTGCCCGTTAGACATCACGTGCTGCCTTTGTCTGGGCTGGGAGGCTCCCCAAGCGCTGCATCTTCACAACATGGTTCTGCTCCCCATCCTGCTGAGCGTGCTGGGAGGTACTCTCAGGTGGAGATACCAGGATTGTCACCATCATAAACTTGATGGTCCAGTATGAATGTGATAGCAAAACAGCATAAAGAACATGTGTTGAGCCAGAGAGGGAACAGGTCAAGTCACCCTCCCTGGCTTTTGTCACTCATTGGGCACGTTCCAGAAAGCTGGGGCTGGATGCCCAGGTTTAATTGGCATTTAACACAGTTTGAGGAGGAAGGGAGCTAAAGAAAAATGCCCAGTGGCTGCAGTCACCTTTAGTAGCATCTTAAAATTGCAGCCATGATTCAAATAAGCCTGATTCTACGTTTTGCTTTTTGAGGCTCCTCTGTCCCCTGCTCAGACTTGGCAAAAATCCTTGCTGTAATGTTTTGTTCTCCAAAGATATCTTAGAGCAAACACAGTACAATCCACCCATGCTGCAAAAATTCCTTGAGGTTGTACTGCATTGACGACATGGTCCATTCCAGTGCAGCATCTTTCAGAGGAAACCCGGCAAGCCCAGTCTGTGTTTGAGAGAGGTTTATGCAGAGAAAACCACGGGGAAATGCAACTGGACCAAGAATCCTCAAGAGGGAAAAAAAGCCTAGCTGAAGACAGACAATGGAGCTGGCTGTTGAAAAGACTATCTTCTCCATATTTATAACTTTTCACAAACTTATCTGTATCAAACACAGGTGAAGGTCATTACTTGGTTGAAGCTGTAAGGAAAGAAATTGTATGCACCTATCAAGTATAACACAATGAGAATGTGTCTTTTTCCTTCCCTGGTGACTGAGCTATAAAAGATGATAAGCCTTCTACAGCTGCTAGCCAAAGATGATGCCTTTAGGTTAAAGAAGAGAAACTCTCACTTTTAGGCTTCAGTTCCATAAATTACTGAGTTGCTTCGATAAATCCCTGTGAATTCAGTAAGGCATTTAAGAACAACTTTGCCATTAGGCACATTAATGAGCCTTATGAATTCATCTCATAAAGCAGATGTGGATTTACGGGTCTGGGCTAAAGGGTCTTCTCCCTCTTCTCCCATTAGGACGGCACAAAATGTCTCACAGGCAGATCTCTCTTCTCAGACACTTGATGTAGATGTGCTGAGTTGGCTATGCAATGCTGTCCCTGATTCCAGCTGCTGTTTGACTTTATGGAGCACCCGCTAACTTGCTCTGCTCACAGAGAGGTTATTCCTGGAGGTCCTGGGTTATGAAATGCATGAGAACCATTGCACCAGTCTGGATAAGGTACAAAATGTTTCCTATTCATCTATCACTGGTAGTGGATGCTGACATACGAGCAGTAAACAGGATGGATGAAGTGATCCATCTCAGGCCATATGCTCTTACTTTCTGACAATTTGTAGTTCACAAGGACTTTCTAAGCCAGCAATTGTTTTAGACCACTACGGACCTGCCCTCTAAGAATGTGCTTAACTCCCTTTGGAAACCATTTAAACTTTTCACTAGTTCATGAGCTTGGAAAATATCCTCTGGGATGATGGTTTTGCTAATTACAATAGTTGCTGGTTACATATTTTAAACCGACACAGTTTGCTTTTGTAGTCAGCCAGAGATTTAAGGCTGAAAGCAGGTAGGAAAAAGGCAGGATTTTGCCATCTGCTTATACTGAAGTCCATTGTTTTTGGTAAGTGGCAGTCCATTGCATTAATTGTCTCTTGTTGTATGCACAATACCTAGCAGTATTGGCATACATTTTTTGCTAATAGAAAATGTCATAGCATAAGTACCGTGTTCTAATTGCATTGGCCGATTTCCATCACAAGCATTAATTTATCGTAATACTATTTGGAAATCTCAATGAATTGCTGACATGAGATTTGCCAGCTGCCAGAGGTACTGCAATTCACCTCATGCCTTGTTACCGGTGTTACTATGTTGTTCGAGTAGGAGCCGTACAAGGGCTGAATTGAAGCCGTGTGTCGAAGCATTTAAAAATAGCAAACAAATTATTTTCATAAGTGGAGCCAGGGCGGGAAGAAGCAGTGCCAATTTGCATTGGGAAAGAGAGCAGAACAAGGGATTTTTGAACTTTCTTCCAAAGCTGCAACAGTTTTAGTGTAAGCTAACACTAGTTTTAGTGTAAGCCGTGCAAACTCCAGCAGATCTGGTATGTTCCACTCTAACTTCAAATGTAGCAGAGCTGCATGAAAGGGGAGGATGATTTACATTCAAACAACAGCAATTAAACTAGGGGTACAAATTACTCTATAATGAGACTGAGCCAAGGCTGCATGTCAGTGCATTAGACTTGTAGTTCACGTATAATCATAAATCTTCAGTATGAAGGTTGTAAAACTCTTTTCACCAGTATTTGTCTGCCTGAAAAATCTATGAAGCATTAGCAGCAGCTTGAAGCTATGAAGAGGAACATCTCAGATTAATTTACATGTAAAATATATACAGTACAAGCCGCAAAAAAGATCTCTTGATGTTTTCCCATGATATAAATATTTGATGTTGTTTAGCTTTCTTTCCGGTTTTTTTATGGAGGGTTTTCTACTCAATTAGAGTTGGGTGGAAACACATTTTCTGGCCAGTTTTGTACCAGAATCATGGAGACTGATCAAAATGAACAGATTTTAAAATTAAATTTACTGTTGAAAATGAGATTTATAGATATTTTGTCTTTGGGGAATATGTTCCTTTATTGATTTCTTAAAAATAAAAAATACTGATATGAACTATTAGAAGCTGTAAGGCGGTGAATGCAATTCCTGGCAATTTTATTATTCCATCACTCTGAAAATAATTTGTTCAGCTAATTCTTTTTCTTGTTGATAAGAAGTAAACATGAAAGCCTCTGTAAACTGATGGGGAGAATTGACCTCTTCATTCCTTATGCCGTAACAGTACAGACAGTACAAAATACTCTCTAGAGAAATTTTTTTAAGAGGAAAAGCAATCTTGGTTTAGCCTGATTCTTAGATACGGAAGAGCAGCCTTGCTGGATCCAACAGTCTGGCTGTCCTTAAACTGCTGAAGAAATATAGTTGATGCAATGTTTCAGGGCCCAGTCCTGAGCTGTGCAGACGTATCTCCAATAAGACTATATCTGATTTTACTTCGTCTGGGAGTTGGTCAAGAGAAATTTGCTGAGGGTAGATGTATGAAACGAATGTGAACTTGATCACAGTATAGTTTACCATGACATTTGTTGAAAAAGAACCACCAGGGTTGTAGTGTGAAATCCTCCTCACATGGCTCATGAGGGAAGTTTTATGCACTACAGAAGTATTTATGACTTAAGATAGTAAATTTGGCCTGCTTATTCCTATACCAAGTACTACCATGGAGCTGGAGTCCTTGTAATTTTTATCTTTTCATGGAGGTGGAATAACGTAGTTATTGCCTGATGGAAATCCCTGATTTCCCTGCTTGTGGTCATAATTCAATGATTTTTTTATATATACCACATCTATGCAATGCACGGAAGAGAGAAATTCCTGGATATGTGGTACAGTGAAGATCAGTTGTGCAAAAGTGCAGTGCAAGTTCATAAATTTCTGCATGTTCCTGTAATATTCCAGAAGAGTCCAGAAAAAAAATCCCATTGCAAAGGAATGCAAATAAAAACAAAAAGACCTGGAAATCGCTGATACCTACCACTTACATGTAAATAATGATGATTGTAGTAACAAACATACAACTAAATTTCTGGCCCCAGCATTTTCACTACAGCAAAGCAACATTTTAACAGCATCCCTAATCAGCATATGCAACAAAACAGAAACTCAGCTCAGTGCTACTTAACTTGGCACTTTTTTTTTTATATAGTGTTTCATAAATAACTTTAGGAAGTGAATCTGATGATGATAATAATTATACTACTGCTATATGCAGCCAAAGATTTCTTCCAGAATAACAAATAACCTGCTAGAAAATGTCTAAGAGCTCCCCATGCCTGCCTACACTAATAATACAGTAGTGCTTTGTGTGTACATAGCCTTTTTAAAGGCACTTTCATGTTAATTATCTAATTAAGCCTTACAACTCTCTTTGAAAGTAAGTATTATTATACCTATTTTATGGAGGTGGAAACTGAGAAATAAAGGCTTGATGTCATTTCATCTAATGTTATACATCTTGCTGGAGGGTTTCATTGGGAGCACAGGCACCCAAAATTCCCCTTTAGGTAGCAGAGAGACCAGGACTCTCTGGAGGGTGATTTAACCCACCTGAGCTCTGCCTGACTTCTGCTGAGAGCTGCCCTGGGATGGGTTGGAGGGAGCACTGATAAGTTGGGTCTGAGCTTACTGCCGCTAGTGCTTTACTGCCTAAAATTTGAGGGGGGAGGAAACCCTCTGCAAAGTTAAATCAATAAAGCTCCCAAACTTGTTTACAGCAGCAGTCCAGTGTCCAAGTCATCTTTAGCATCTTTCTCAGTTGGAAAAGATCCCAACACTTGTAGTGTCCACTCGCATTGCAGGTGACCTGCAGGGTCTTAGGAATGAAGCCATTAACACCCAAAGGTCTTTGGAAGGCCTGTGGCAGAGCTCCACATTTATCTACCACACTGTGGGATTGCATCTTGACTCCTTATGTGCAGAGAGAATGAGGAGATGGGAAGAGAGGATTCTCTTGCTCTGTGCTTTCAGGAGTGCCTCAGTGTCCATGCCTGTCAGCAGGGAGCTGGCTGTGAGCAGCGAAAGATCTCTATGGGGGCCATAGGACTTGTTCATACTGCAGTCCCTAGGCTAACTTCAGCATATGTGGAGCCAATTTTCAGCTAGGTGTCTCAGGCAGTGCTACGGTATGTATTTGATTGCACAAAATTTGGCAGGGAGAAGTATTTTTAACCTTCGTCCTCCTGCCTGGCAAGCAGCATCCGCCCTAGCTAGCTTGCTGTACTGTTTGCAGTGTTTTGAAACAACTTGTATAAGCATCTGTGAAAGTGTTACATGTATAGTCACTGATGAAGTTTCCAAAAGAGTGAAAAAAACCCTAAGAACAGAGATGCTTAAGAAAATAAATAACATTTTGTAGATGATAGTTACAGTGATGTCTCTTTAATGGAGTGGTCTGCAACCTTTCGTGGACCGCAGTCATGTTACTGACGGAGCAACACAGCATAGGCAGTGTCAGTGGCTGCCCTTCTTAATGTTTTGGTGGAAAATGCTTGAATTCCTGTGGCTGCAGGGAGTGCTCGAAGATCTTACAGGCAAAGTACAGGTTGTGGGCTACTGCTTTAACGGTTGTATTTTCTCTGACTTTCCTGTGCAAATTCAGTAACTAATTCATTAAGTGATTTGTGGCTGATAGACCTTTCTTCTGTGTTTGCAACGATTCAGACATCACTTTTATCTTTTCTAAGTCCTAATGCATAGTTAGTGAGTGACTTTACTTATTCATTGGAAGCTACAGCGCTGGAAATTTCAGACTTGGATGCTTAAGCAAAAATTATAACCAACTTAACCAGGCTGTGGCTGACCTGAGAAGGTGCAGTGATGGAGGAAATCCAGACTCATGTCCGTGCATGACCGGGGAGAACCACTGTGACTGTCAGCAATTCCCTTGGCATGGAGCAGTCAGGCTGTGAACAGTGGTGACCCCATCCACTGAGATGTCCCTGCCAGGGTGTCCGTCTGCTCTGGTGGTAGGTTTGAGGCAGTAGTGATTTCAGCTGCAAACGGTAAATGTACCTGTGAAGTGGTACCCTTTGTTACAGCTGCCACTGTCACAGCCATCACAGCAGTGCCAAGGGAAGTGTGCCGTTGTCAGCCTTGAGGAAAGTCACCCATTAAAACTGCACATTACATCAGGAAATGGGCCATTTAATGGCACTGCTTGAACCTGCCAAGGATCTTCTTTTTTATTCACATTGAACTGTTTTCAATAAAGGAAAAGTGAATATTGTAATGCTCTTATGTTTCAGAAAAGCAGACGAGTCTTAGAGGAGGGGCCTGTTGCAGGGGTTATTAGTATTTGCCATTCCCCTGGAGACTTCAAGGGAAGTATGTGCAAAGCTGAAAAGATAGCAGAGCTCTTCAGTTTCGTTTCAACTGCTTGCTGCAGGGGAAACCACAAGGAGTTTCTTCTTATGTTGACTGCTATAATGATGTGCTGTACTATTGAGCTTCCAGGTCTAACTGGCACAGATCAATTATTTGAGTTTGATGGGCCACCTGCTCGGGAAAATTCTGTAGTATTTATAAAAGACCTGGCAGTGCTCTCCTGGCAGGAGGTACTTTTATATTCCCTCCTATGGAAGTGCTGTCCAGGTTGAATTGTAAAATGAATCATTGCCATGCTGGCAATGGGACATTATTTAGGTTTTCAAGTACCACGGTATGAGTTCCTCAATGTGTAGCACTGGATAGATAATTAGCTTAAAGTATGTGCTGAAACTTGAGACCGAAATTATACTTTGCACATAAAGGCTCCTTTGTGTTAGAAACACTCGTGTATGTGTCAATACAGGATAACACATACAGATTATTGCAGAGTATCATCTAGAGCTTATGGGTGGTAGTGTCAGTTGTGAGACTTGTATCTTTGCAACAACTCAGCCAGCTTTTATCTACACCCTTCCCATGTGAAATGTCATCCCGGCTTCTCAACAGCAAAGCACTCCGCTGCTCACGTGAAAAGGGGAAAGCACCCTGCTTCTGCAGATACCTGGCTGCATGTGCTGCTCCTTTACAGCTATTTCCTTACCAGTCGTTGGGTGCAGAAAGGGAATATGAAGCGCACTTCTTTCTTAGAAGAGGAGATGGTTTTGTTTCTGTTTAGTTGTACTTTCTGTGTGGTGAATGAGATGAGCAAGAGTATGAAGTGTGGAACTGGGAATATGCCAAATTGTTCTTACCCAGGTTTTTATAAGATTGTGTTTAACTGCTGGGTCAGGTTTTCTTACAGTTTCTCAACATGTTAGACACCTACAGTTTCTGCCAGCACTGAAATTCTTTAGCAGTTTTCTTGCAATGACAAGGATTTGATTACCATCCTTTTCCCACGGAGTTTTACTGACAACAGCATAGAGATATTTGAAATATTTTGTTTGGAAACATCTTGTTACTTTAATCAAAAGAGGCATCCCTTTGTGATTAAATTCATTAATTTAAATAACAGCTATTGATTGGTGGTGGTGTGGGGTGTTTTTTGGCTAAGAAAATAGTCTTAAAGTATACAATCATCTTTTTTGAATATGCCTGCTTTGTGCCTTCTGTCCTTTCAACATTCAGTCATGTGAAAGATTGTGTTTTGATTCCTGTGAGCAACTTCATGTCTGGAAGACTCCCTGTGCAGGCTACCTTGTGCAAGGCATAGAGGCAGGTGTGGAAAAAATCTCTGAATGCTTCAGTTGTCTCATTAAATGGGGTATTTGTACTCCTGAAGTTGCAGCATGTGGAGATCAGACTCCTTTAAAACACGGAAGTGGAAATATGTATGGGTTTAGGTGGGTTGTTTCAGCTTGTTCAGCTTCACTCCGAAGAAAGTGAAGAAGTGCATCTAATATATATATATATATTGCTGCTTACTTGTTATTTTCCTGGGGGGGGAAAAAAAAAAACAAAACAGTGTGACTAGATTCCATTTTGGCTGTGCAATGTTAAATCGGTGCAGACTTGAAACCACGTTAGTATTCCTGACATTTCATCAAAGTGCTGATTTGGCAGCTCTTGACATTTGGATCAGTGACTAAACTTGTTTTCCTGTTGATAGCAAGTCATCTGCAGTTAGAGCAAAACATGGCTCCCAGACCTGACAGATCTTCCTTTGCATTGAAAATAAATCCTAACATTACAAGGTCATTTGAGAGCTGTCACTGGGAAAAGATTTTGCTCTTAACCCTTATCTGGGTCAGTACTTCTTTACATTTCTATGGTCTTTACTTGAGGATCTGAAAGTGCTTTATAAATATTAGATAGTATTGGATAATCTCTCTGCTGAGTTTGGTAAAACAGTTTTTCCTTCATTCTGTACTTTAGGTTCGGAGAAGTTAAGTGACTTGCCCAGAGGAGTCTATGGTAGAACTCTGAAAAAATTTATGCCGTTACCAGCTTGGCCTTTCTGTACCGTGGTATTTTATTAAAAGGATGCATTAACTAGTTCTACTGATTCGAGGTTGAAATAGGATATAATTATTCTTTATAAACAAGCTCAGGAACTGACAGGAGGGAGAGAGAGTTATTAATTAAGTTAGAGGGCAGTAAGTAATTTTTTCCAGGATAAGGTAGAAAGGGTTGGAGCATCCAGCTGCTCCCCTTGCCACCCTAACACTGGGGGCTGAATGGAGGCGTGAGCAGGGTCCTGTTTAGTTGTGGCTGTTAAGGGGTTTCAGAATCCCTGTTTTCAAGACCAAGTTGCGTAGCCATAACCCAGGCACCTATCTCGGACATTTCTGGGAAGCCTGAGGAATGACATTTTATGGTTACACTACTAAACTCTTTTTTTTGACAGAGGCAGAATAATATCTTGAAAAGACTGACTTTCTTAATTGTGTGATCCTAATGTCATGTACAATCATCTACATAATAGTTGTATTATGTGTACTCTGTTCTTCTGGCTTCACCTTAATCAGCGTCCTTATCGATGCTTGATTGGCAATTTTGCGATGTGGGATGGAATTCAGCTCAGCACTGGATCATGGACCTGGAGTGAATGGTTCCTCTCAGCATGAATGTATTTTTTCTGTAATATATCGCTTTCACATCAGCAATTCTCTACATGACCTCCTTGCTTTTGATTTCCTATTTGCAATATCAGCTTTTTCAGACAAAATCAATGATGAGCAGTATAATTAATTTTTACGTGTTTTAATTGGTTTTCGGCTGCTCCAATACTTTTCATTATCTTAACATGATTTCTTGCTGCAACCGAACATTACAATGAAAAACCTGTTGATTAAATAAAATATTATTTTAAAAGTCCCCTGCAAGTTGTTAAACTAATTAAAGTTCAATGATGCAAAGTGAAGATACCAGATACTGCATAAAGAAATGTCAGGTAGAGCGAGGTATTTAGAAGGTCTCGGGAGCCTACAACAGCTTGGAGCAGATTCTGTCATTCCTACAATGGTTTGTGTGTCATCTCATCATCCTTCTGATATCTGATGCCATTTTCAAATAGCTGTAAGGCAGCACAGTGGGTGCCTTGGTGAGATCTGCAGTCCCCAAGATGCTTCTGCAGGTCTATGCGAAGGTGCACACTGAGAGTGTGCTGGAGAGCAGGAGAGAGTTGAAGCTGATTGAATCTTTCTGGGACATTTTCTTGGGACAATTCTGTTTCTTGGCTCCAGAAGCTGATACTGGGTAGTGGGACACAGCAGTGCTCCGTGTCTGGCACGACCAGTGCTGATGGGTTTCCAGTGCAGGGTAGCAAATGCCATTTTCATGGGACACCAAACTGGAACTTGCCTGGTAGAAGATACTGTTATCCCGGTCGTGAGGCTGAATGACAGACTGATGTCTTCATGAGCTGAATTTGCAGGTTGGACTGAGATCGCCAATATTAGTATGAGATAATACAGAAAGCTTTGAGTTCTTGGCAACTTTTGAAACTCTGCATTGCAGAAAAGTACAATATTTAACCTGCTGCTAGGTAGGAAAAAAATTGATGGTGCCTTGATTCTGCCAGGGTTTTTTTTTTAAAGGAATTCATCTTACTCTGTTTCACTGGTAAATTAATCTGTTCATTGGATTCTTGGGTAGAAGACAGACATTGCTTAGCTGTTGCCTGCTTAATTATACCCTGTAATTTTGATTGACAGTGGAACGTGCATTGAAAAGCAGCTGGGAATGTCTGTCAACTAGTTTAGAAACTGGTAAAGAATCTCTGTCTCCTGCAGTAGCTGCTTGCTGTGCTGAACCCAGCCCAAGTGAGAGGTTGGTAGATGGATTGAGGGCAAAGCAAGCAGCCTTCACCCTGTTTTGAACAGTCAGACATGAAATTTCTAAACTGTGCCACAGCTACTTTCAGCAAACATGGGGCTGCCACTCCAAATCTGAGGGTTAAGCATGAAGAGCTTGTGTTTCTGTGTAAGGCATTAATTGGGATTCCTGTCTGCCAGAGTGCATGTGAGGATGCTTTTATTGTGTTAACTCAAGATTCTTATAGTGCGTTTAGCTTTTATGTGTGATTTTTATAACTGATGCTCAGTATTTCATTAAATTGTGCGAGGCTCCAAATCATGAAGGTTAAAGGCACTTCCAGTGACTTCGAGGTGCAGGAGCAAGTAACAATGAACATATTAAGATTAATTCTGTGAGCTGTAAAAAGAAGAATGTTGAACATTAATGACACTGTGTGAAGTTAGAAGCCGCTAAAAATGGCTGGAAGACAGTTTGTGCAGGGCCACCTGCAGCACCATGGTAGTTGCCTTTTCTTCATCTCCCATCTTCTTTGTCCATGATGTTCTGCTGTTGCATCGCTGTTCTTGCTCTGTCTCCTCTTGACCACACCGGTCTTGTGGTGGAGAAAGAGAATGAAAAGACTGTCAAAACTGTAACCTTTTTGCCAGCAGTCACTGTTTCCTTGCTCTGGGAGTTTCATCCCAGGAGAATCTTCCCAGTGGTGAAAGCAGAACATTTTTGCAGTTTTCCATACTTGCCGAGGGTCAGTGAGCCAGTGACTGGTGAGTGAATACCAGAGGCTGATGGATGTGAAAACTTGGGGAGAGGGTTAGGGAACGTCACCAGCTGAGAAGACTTGCCCAAGGCAAGGTAATGCTAGTAGTCCTCCCTTCTTTGGTCAGCATTACTCCAAGGTTTGTTGCCAAAAGGGGACGCAAGAGGGGGTGTATGTCCATTTGCTGGGATGCTGCCATCAGGTCTGGCACAGGAGGGAAAGGAGAATGTGAGCAATGGGGACAATACCGAGGCCAATGCCATGATGTGCTGTTTGCAGCCAAATTACAGCTCTAGCTTTGACTGCAGCTCTCCTTTTCAAAACTTTTAAAATGGGCATAAAGTGCCATACAAAATAAGCAGGATTCTCCATTCAGAACAAGGAGTGTAGCTTACAAAGTGATTTAAATAACTGTCCTTTCAGAAATGTCTGTGTAACATGACTTGGGTGATTTACCTTATAATGGCTCAAAGCCAAGAGCATAATGAAATTGTGAGCAGAAAAAATTACTCTAGTGCTTTTTCCCTTTTGCTATCTGCTGATTTATTGGAAATGTCTTTCATTCAAATAATTGTCTCGTTAACCCATTTGCTGCCAGCATCCTGGAAAAGAAAAGATAGGCAAAACAGAGGCGGTGAATGTTGTTCTGTAAGAGAGAGGAGATCCAACAGGCTTAAGCATGGTTGCACTGCATGTCTGCAATTTTGGAGGTAGAGAAAAAAAAAACATTTACTGTCTCAGGCATAACTGTTATTCTGGGGAGCTGAAAGCTTAAAAGCCCAACGGATGGGAAATAAAAGTTTTGTGATGGCATGTCTCAGCACTTCTGACATGGACTATTTAAACCCTAGACTTATATTGCAATAATAATGAGATATTCCTTCCCAATATTGATTTTCTGCCCAGTTTGGGACTGCCTATGCATCCTCTCTGTGCAGTTCAGGAACATGGGTTTGGATCTTCATGACCAAATTTCATGAGTGGCTACATCCTGCTAATGTCATGCAGGCACTTACAGTAGTAGAGCTGAGACAAAATATGGAGAACCAGTACCATACCAATATGGCCCCTGTGGTGCCTTACGGCTGTTATCTCCCAGAAAGCAAAGGACAGAAGAAGGAGAGGAACTCAGACCTGGCAAGGAGGCTTTGCTGTAACACACTTACTTCCAGCTCCTGATACAAAAGCCTGGCTGCCTGCAATCCTTTTTGTAAGAGACAGAAAATAAATTGCTGCTGTTGAACATTTTATTTGCACTTACAGAATATTCTTCCAAGGAGCAAAGGAAGCAGCAGAGGAGTGTGATGAGGGCTTGTTTTTTCTTAACAAGCCAGTAGGAAATAATGCCAGAATCAGACACAGCGGAAGATTTTTGACAACATGGAAATTCCTTTTTGTGCGTTGCCAACTAACTCCAGCTCAGTGCAGTTCCTCTCACCTTGAATCAACAGCAACTCCTGGCACTGCTGCGATTTCTTAATCAGTGGCTATTCAGTATGGCTTCATCATTTGAACCTTTCCCTTGTAGAGACAAAGTGTGGCAGCTAAATAGCTCTTGTTTCTGTCCTTCTGGAAGATCAGAAAGAGACTGGCAGAAATTCTGGATAGTGCCATTGTTAGCTGGTATGTGTAAATACTTCTTAAAACAATGGGATTTTTTTTTTTTTGAGGGAAAAAAAGGTAAAGTTGATGCAAAGAGGTGTCGTTATGTGAATACCTTTATACAGAAAAATAGATTCTTTCTAACTGTCAGAGTTTTTGGAATATTTTCCTAAAAAGATATTAGGGACTAAAAGTCTAATATATTTTGTTAGTTTTGGGCAAGTTTATGTACTGGAAGAAATGAGGTTGTGTCTGAATAACAGACACATAGATAGATGGTATTCCTTTTGAAATGGAAGTGTTCTCTGGTCTCTCAGAATGATTCAGGTCCATGTCGTGTTCTGCTGGTTTCAGATGTTACCTTGTCCGTCTACCACTTTCTGTGTATACAGGTGTCTGCATCAGCAGATAGAGGCCGTGTCCATGGCACAGCAGTGGCAGATTTTGCAGCTGCATCTATTTCTCAGTGTCTTGAGACTGAACAGGCATCTGCTATTTATTTCTGGTGGATCTCCAAAAGGAAAGTTGAAGGATACTAGAAATATCCTAGCTTTTTGTTTTGAAAAGTTCATAGGCTAAAGACAGGGTCATGGCCACTGTTTTAGGCTCCTGTGCTGCTTATAGAATTATGCTGTAAAATTATACCTATATTTTTTTTTGTGTATTTTGGCCTTTGTTATGCCCAGCCTACAGCACAAATAGAATTTCATGCATGTGAAGTCCCACTGATTTCATGACTTTCTGCTTCCATGTGAGGGGTGAGTATTTGAGAAACCACAAAGGTCTACAGAAAGCAAGTCTCAAAACATGAGCTGAAGCCTTCACAAGTAGACTTAAAATAGTATTCAAAGAGGCTGTGAACTTTGCAAAAGGAAATGAACCCTGAGACAACAGCTGGTGATTGCAGGAAAGAATTCAGATCATGTCTAGAAACTTCCTAGTGGGGGTTAAAGAATGATCTGGAGGTAGACATGAAGTGAGGGTTGGATCAGCAATTGTAGAAGGTTTAGCCAAAGAAGTGGTCCAGCTGCAACAGTCTTTGTAACTGCAAGACTAAGGCAGAGCGTGACTCGTAGCCTGACTGTCTTGGGCTTGCTAACAAAGGTGAAATGCTGGGGGAGGGCACAGAGAAAGAAGTCAAAGCATCACTGACCGTGCAAATTGGCTGTCTTGATGTGACAGGATGCAGTAAAAGTTTTCTGTCTGATCTGCAATCTCCAAAAGATGAGAATACACGGATGTTCTTGGTTCTCTAAAATAACACAGAAACACTCCTTGATGCTGCCTTTCGGGCTCATTTGTTTCGGCTTTCTGTCATAGCACAAAAGGCATGGCTGAGAAGACAGAAGGGAGGAGGAGCTCTAGGAGGAGGCAACTCGAGGAGCTCATCTTTAGTGGTGGAAATCTTTCTCCTGGAAAAACAATTGCATTTTTAAGGTTTGACACAAGTCCTTGAGGTGCGTTTTGGAGCTGGCTATAAATCAGGGGCCACTTGGGACAAGAGGAGAAGTAGCAACCCCTTTACAGTTATCAGGCAGTCCTTGGAAACTGGTCTCCACATAGAGATAAGGGCTGTGATTAAGCTGACAGTGTAGCCACTTGCAAAGCTCACTGAGCTTGGAATCACTGATCAAGATAGGTTGAAGAGGCCCTGAGACAATGTGGAATTTGACACAAATAGGGTTTTTTTCCTTGCATAAGAGAGTGGCAGCTTGCAGGAGAGGAATAATCATAGTTCAAAGTCATGAAAATATATATTGTACTTTAAAGTTGTGTTGGAATGGGAATTAAAAAGTTTTTTCTGCAACCTTGCCAATTAGAAGAAGTGATAAATATTTGCATTCACAGGTGCTGTGAAACCCTTGCTCTGAGAAAAAAGGAAAGACAGAACAAGATTTTGAATTCGGTACTTGCTAAAAAAAAGACGACTTGGGGCTGTGCATAAATTCTTACTTATCTTTGTTGTATTCACTGTTTCATTTGACTTTTTTTTCTGTTACTTCCACTGATGTCTGGTAGATGGCATTAGCGTATAACAAATTTCTTAAGTCCTTTTCTTATTGGGAGGGGTTTTATGTTTCATCCATTTTACAGATAATAATGCTGTCTTAGGCTAAGCAGTTTTAAAGCATTTTTTTTCTCAGTGTTTCAGTTATGTTTTGACTAAATGCCTGTATCATTCAACATGCTTTTTTTCCTCCTCCTTGTGCCATATGATTATTATTTCTTCTAGAGGGCATCAATCACTGAGAAAGAAAACAAACCTGATACCTTCAGCTGACTCTGAATTTAGAAACTGAGTTATATTGTGCATCGTTTAAATGCAGGACCATATTTATTTCATATTCTTCAGGCTTAGAAAAGGGAACAGTACTCTGAAGGAAGAAGAATAATTTCTCACACAAAGAGAAAAGAAGATCAGATACTCAGAGTAGTAAATAGAGGTACTTATGTATGGGGTTGAAGACATATTGGACTGCTCTGAAGAGACAGCAGAAAGGAGCTCCATAAATATATTTTGTCTTTTTTAGTACACATAAACATTTTTAGCTAATTTTGTGCACTCCCAGGAAAATTAATAGGACTTCCATGACACAACAGCCATTTTGCGTAGGAAAACAGGCAATTGTTTATCACCTCCGAGGGATTTTCTTTACCTGGAGCAGAAGATGGAAGTTTCATCCACAGGTAAACTATGGCAATAGGGTTTATGAGTCTACCAGTAGCTTTAGCTTCATCAGTGCTCCTTAGGTAAGACATCTTTTGTACTGAGATGTACATATTCATTCTTACTTTTAGCTTCAAGAAGCAGCTAACATTTTGAGCAAACATTTTGGTTAAATGTTGGTTGAAAGACATTTGGAGCAGGGGGCCACAAGATTACTACTTTTTTTCCCCCACATTCTTCCCACCATAGAAACAAGACTTCTTATTTTCTTCATAAATAACTAGGCTTCCAACAAAAATCACCAGTTCCATAATTGGTGTCTTCTCAGAACAAACCAAAACCCATAATTCTCCAAGCTTTGCATAACAGTAGCAGAAGGGAAAACTGGAGTGATAGGGAACAGTTTTGTGGGCAAAGTAATAATTTTAAATAATCCTCAAGAGGCATCTGTTTATGAAGACCATCCTTGCCAGATCAGATATGCTTGATAGCAAAGGACTAAAAAATGATAGAGATATCTTTGAGATTAATTTTGTATAGAGAGTATATGCATGCAATACATGCTAAGCACTAGGTTTTATTGAATTTATCTAATTATGAGCAAGTGATCAGCATAATTTTCTTGAGTGAAGTATTTAAGACAATTATAAAGAAATGCCAGCATATAATTGTGACAAATTTTATATTTAAGGAATTCTTGGGTTTGTCTATATATAAAAATGCAAATAATTTAGGATAAACAGGGCTAAATTCTCTCCAGGCCCTGGTGTAAAAGGCGTTATCATGGGTCAGACCTGCCAGCCCTTACTCTCCAAGCATGGTCCCAGCCTTCGTGCCTGGACTGACTGTTCACACCTTGTTCTGTGTCCAGATAGAGTTTGGCCCTTACTCTTACAGTTTTAAGGTTGGAAGGAGATCATATGGGCAACCTGGCTTAGTTTTGAAAGCAGATCAAAAGATGGAGAAAGCATAAGGCTGATGGGCTTATGGTGCTCATTTAAAGAAGTCACTGAAGCAGGTTTTTGTTGAAATATTTTATTCATGGGTTACTCCAGTTGTCTGTGGATAGAATTGCATGTAATTTGAGTTATGTCAAATGCTCATGTAAGCATCTATTACGGAAAGTACTTAAAACACGACCTGTGCTTAAGTGCTTTGCTTGTTCGGGGGCTGCAACCTGCTGGGTGGATGCACTGACCCGGGAGCCACCAGTTACACCGTCAGCAGCACAATGCAGCCATGGATCCCAGCCGTATTACACAGACTGATGTGGTCATCTGCTCCTTGGCAAGAGTCAAGGATTTCTCAACCTTTGTAAGGCTGCTGTGGCAACTGCCCTTTCCCAAGTGCTGAAGCAAGTTCAGGGTTCGCTGCACCTCCAGAGAATCAATGGGGCCTGATTTTGGCCCCAATATCTCATTGTAAGGTGCTTAGAAATCCTTTACTGAGATGTGTGAGGCTTAAGCATCACTGAAAGATTTGCTGCGCACTGCATTGCAGTCAATGAAGAGATGCAACACATGTATTCTGGTAGCCAGCTTTTTTTTTTTTTTTTTTGTAATAGCTTCTGAAACATGTTGGTTTAGAGACCATGTGTCTGAGAGATGTTTCAGTGCCTGCAGGCATTCCTTGTTGCAAAATACACAGCCAGCTTGAGTGTACAGTGGATAAGGAAAGCGTGTGGGAGTATTTCTGTCCTCTTGCCTGCAACAACCTGTAACTTTCAGCATAAAGGTGTCATTTCTCTTAGAAAGGCAGCAGCGGGGCTTTCTGAAACCAATCAAAGAAAGATTGACTAATTTCACGTGACAATCACCATCTGTCTGAAATACATGCTGACCTGCTGTAGCACAACAACATTTACTTGATTTCCAAGGCTTAGGAGATGGAGGTGCCCTTGCTGGACCTTCTCTGAATCTCTCTTCTTTGTTATTCCCCCCATCTCTCCCATTCCATCTTTATGGTGGTCTTCTATTACTATTTGCAGGCAGGTTGTCTTACAACTGTTATTGCACCTTTCCTTGGCCTCTGTCATATCTTGCACAGTTACCGAAATAGTGCTGATTGTGGACTGCTATCCGGTATAAAAATAGCATGTTGTTGTAATGTAGAGCATTAAAATTCATAGACTGTAGCTGGGCTGTTTCTTGCGCTTTCTGGACAGGCCTGTTAACCTTTGAGAGATTTGCTGTGGAGTTCCAGCTGTAAAATAATAAAAAACAGGTAAGTGAAAAGGAGTGCTACTGGGAGAAAGTTTATGTGTTGGGATGATAAACCCATAAAACTCTGGGACTGTTCCAGACCATGCTGCCAGCAGCATCCCCTGCAAACACATGGATTCCCCCACCAGCTCTCCTGTAAATCCTAACTCCCTGGGTGATTTAGATTAAAAGAAACGCACTGGATTTGCTGTTGCATTGCAGGGAGATTGGTTTAACCTCGGTGTGGCAGTAGGGGTGGACACTTCGGTAACACCGTGCTAAGTTGCTCCCAGTTTTCTATGATGATGATAAATAGCTGAAGGGGTGAAAGGAGGAGGCTTTGCTCAGCAGTGCTAATGCAAATGCAGCGCGGTGCTGCTTCATACAAGGGGGCAGATGCTCACTTGCTAGAGCAGCGTGTTGAGAAACACTTAACCTCTGACCTTCTCAGATAGGAGCTGTTGCTGCAGAATTCACATCTAACCCCACTGTAACACTACATTGCTTGTTACTTAAACGTCACTCTACTTAAATATACGTATATGTTTTCACACACAATTGAGACTAAATGCTCTGTGTTGATTTCTCGCGTGCTGATCTTCTGTGAGGCAGGAGGGTTGCAAAAACACCAAACCTTTTATTAGGTCATCTTTGCATTTGGAAACAGGTTTTGTGGGAAAGGGATTTAATTTTTCGCTTTGTATATTTCCTGCCACAGTGGAGGGAGAGTTTAGGCCAGCTTGGGTGTACCCCTAACCCACAGAAACTGAGAACGCAGGATATGTCTGAACGATGAGAATAAGCCACACGGGCACTTGGAAAAAAGATATAATCAAATAAGCTTTTTTTAATTACCAGTTAGTGATTTCATAGAGTTAAACTATAATTGTAAATATATCTCTGAGTGAGGGATAACATGAAAACTATGTTACTCTTTGAGAAGCATCCACATAAGCTTTGTCATCATTTTGGGAGAAAGGTGGGCAGGTGAAGTCCCTGACATTTTAGAAGGGAACAGCTCTCTTACCTTCCTGACAGCTACTTTGCCCAAAAAGTAAGTCTGGATGCAAGACACAAAGCGCCTCTTTCTCCTTTTCTCTCTTTGCCCTTCCTTTGTCATCCTCATTGGACAATATATAGGAAATCCAGGAGGGTATTTTTAGCCTGAGAGAATGGAAAATTTAGGGCAGAAATTATGTTAACATTAATCACAGCAGTGATGAAATTTCACTCCAAAACATACGAACGAGGCAAGGTTTTCCCTGTGTCCTATTAATGAAAAAAAGATTCTGTTGCTGCCAAACTGTAGGGTACTTTCACTTGCTTAGAAAAGGAGTTGCACAATGAGCCACACTCATTTTTCGACCATGTAGAAAGGAGTATTACATGAGGAACATCATTCCATTCCTCCACTTCTGCAGTAAAGATTTCTGCAGTATAGTGCTGGTGGAGGCTGCTGGGGTCACTGTGCTCACAAGTAATCGAAGACAGTAATTATAAGATAAAAAGATGGTGCCAAGTACCAAATTGTATGTTGACTCTCCACTCTGCAGAGGAAGGGACGGGACATTTGTTTCTCTCTTCCATGCTCTTATGGAACTAAACATTTTTACAGTCATCCTTAGCATGAGTTCTTGGCTTACACAGAAATTTGGAAGCAGCATCAGCCCCCTCTGACACTGCAGTGAGGGTTAAGTCTTATCAGCTGCAGAATTAAATAAATATTTGGATGAGGCCGACAGACCAAGTGCAAATGGTCTCATCAACTTTCTTGGACACTGCAGCCCTTACAGTTGCTGTTGAACACACCAGAAAAATCTCTATCCCAGGCTCCAAGAGACTGGTTAGGTTTGGGAAAGCACAAGGAATCCTCTCAGAAACTGAGAGGTAATAGCTACAGTGATAAAAGGATTTCCCAATTAAATGGCTTTTTATCCTTTGCAACACCCTGCTAGTAACTGAAGTAGAGATTCTGAGATTGAGAGGCTCTCGGGTATATCTCTGTAGATAAATCTGAGTCTGGAATTTTTGCACAATGGCCTTTTCATGGTCTCTGGAGTAAATATCCTCACAGATATGCCTCTACCATATTGAGTTCTCTGGCAAAGGTGGGGCGTGGTTACTGACATACAAACATGCATTTATTCCTCAGGCCATTACATCTTTTTTCCTTCGTTCTGGCTCACACATTCTACACAATCTCAGTGTAGTTTAATGTTCCTATCAATTTACCTTTTTAAACCTTCCCCCTCTTTCTCTGTTGAAACTCAAAATATGTGAGTATATGGGCATGTGTGCATTTATTTATATGTAAGCATAATTGCTCTTTACTCTGCTGTGTCTCCAAGTGTCTGCATACTGTCATGAGCTGGTTTATGAACAGTGTGTGTCTTATCACCTCTTGCAGAATATAAGCAGAGACAAAGAATTGCAAAATTTGGCCAAAAATTGCTCATCATTTTGATTACCAGAACTGCTGTCTCCTTGCTTCTTATTCTAGACTGGATGTTGTACATCAGGTTTTAGAATCATAGAATAGTTTGGGTTAGAACGAACTTTAAAGGCCATCTAGTCCAGCCCCCCGGCAATGAGCAGGGACATCTTCAACTCAATCAGGTTGCTTAGAGCCCGGTCCAATTTGACCTTGAATGTTTCCAGGGATGGGGCATCTCCAGTCTCTTTAGGCAACCTGTTCCAGTGTTTCACCACCCTCATCGTAAAAAAATTCTTCCCTATATCTAGTCTAATATAGATATATCTAGTTTTGTATCTGTTTTTATATCTAGTTTTAGTCTGATGGCAAGTGGCTAATGTTGTCATGAGAAGAGGATGGCAAGAGTTCTCCTGTGGGTCAGGTATTATGTATGAAGGTCACTGCTGCTCATCCCAGGAGGCTCACAGGATTTTGCAGAAGTCTTAGTGTCCTGAATGACATACTACAGCTCATTAAAACAAATGGCAATGTCCAAGGCTGCTCATGGTCTGACAGTCTGCCTTGTTAGTGTTCTGCAAGAGTCCTGCTAATTGCTTTGTAAAAGTACAGATATTCTGCCTATGAAAATTGTTCTGTAGAGCCAAATTTGGGTGCATCGGGTGGTGTTAAACTTTGTGATATAATAGGATATCTAAGTATAAGAACAAGCAGAACTTCTTTCTTGATGGAATAAAAACAACTGGGAGTGCAAAGGGAACGACTGTGATAAGCACAGACTGCTGAACAGCTCTGCTTGACCAGGGCTCTGCATTAGATGTAAGCAGCATGGCATACCCCTACTCCAAAAATCCCCACCACAATAGACCTGGAAGAGAAACTGAAACTTTTCCCCTAGAAGATGATTATTGCAGGCTGAGGTAAAGATTGGTCCGCATTGGGACATATATCTAATTGAAGCTTAGAGAGCAGCTGTGTGCCTTGAACCTGATTTCTGAAAGAACGAAGGGTGAGGCTGCTGAGGTAAGAGTAATAAATTTGGATACCGTTAAGACTTTAATAGAAGAACAATTATTGGTCTGGCCAACTGAATATTTGCTCTTATATCTGTATGAAATTAATCTTCACAATTATTTCTTCTTTCTTGCATTTCTTATGCCAGAGGGGTAGAAGCCAGGGAAGTGGCACACTTTTGTGTGGTGACACCCATCCTGCTTCCTTGTTGTGCTGCAAATGAAGAGGCTCTATTGTTTGTAAATGAAGACCTTTCCAATTATTGATAAATAACTTCTGGATGGGGAGTATGACACATACTGGCTGGAAGAACAGGGCTCTGTAATAGTCATATTGCCTTGAAATTACAGCCCACGTAGTTTGAGAGTGATTCAGGATAATTACATTAATGTTACCGGAGAAATGAAAAGGAACACTTTCCATTTTACCTATTAACAAGCTCTACTGGCCTTAAATTATTTCTGAGAAGAGCCTGCAAATGGCTGAAATCATCAGAATAATTACAAAGCAGTGGTTGGTGCTGGGGGGAGGATGGGATGAGGTCCTGGCTGTGGCTTTTTGGCCGATGGGTAAACACTGCTGCAGCTTTTGTGGAAAAAGGAGCATGGCACAGAGCTTTCTTATTAGGTACACTGCAGTTTGCAAATGGGCTCAGGGAGTCTGCAGGTCTTGGACCCGAAGGAGAAAATAGCCATTAGGAGTAGGTTGCTCTTAATGCAGGTGTTACACGTCAACCTGTGCAATGTTAAGCATGAGCCTGCTGTTGTTCTGGCATGCTGGATACTTGAATTCCATCCTCCACCTTCCTTTTTCTGCAGCTCTACTGAGCCTGTGCAGTGGAAAATCCCTGCCTTTGGTGATGACTTTTTGCCACTTCGATCCTTGTCTCGTAGCAGCAGCAGAGATGCGGATGTTTCTGAACTCCAGACCCTGAGCAGCAGCCCTCCAGGTCTGGCCTCTCGTAAAAGCTCAGTCCTTCACCTGAACTCACATTGTATAAATGACACCGACTGCTGCCCTGACCTCCCGTTTCACATCTCACTTGTAAAATTACTATGAAACTGGGACTTTTTTTTGTGTTTCCCTTGGTTCGTTTATGCTATTGTAATGTTTGCTAACTTCAGATGAATAGAAAGGGCAAAATTTAGTACTCAGATCTTAACAACTCATCGTTGTGTGAAGCAAGATCTTCACTTCAGGGTCACCTCTACCATTACTGGAATTTCTCATTTGCATGAAATTCAGAGCATCCTTGAATGCCAGTCTGCAAGAGCAGGGCCACAGCAGCATTAGCTCTGCCAGTCTTTGTCTTTAGTTTTCAAGAATTAGAAGACCTTGCATCTCATAACCAGTCCTATATTTATAGCTTCTTACTCAAATGTAGCCATATTTATCTCCTCTGAAGAAACTAGAGCAGTGGGTGAGGATGTAGGCGCTGCAGGTCTGGCTGCTTCCAGCACATGGTTGCATGCACAGACAGTCGGTTGCTCTCCACGCACAGTTGCAACAGGCTCCTTACAACCGAACACACACATACGAGGGCTTTTTCATTTTCTCCCAATTTGCTTTCACTTGTCCAACAAGCCCATGTCAGCCCTGCGTGTGATTACCTGATGACCTGTGTGCCTTCATTCATTCGCAGCTGCAGCACTTAAATAGGATTTTGCTCCCTACCATCAAATCAGACCTTCGCTCCCTACACACACACACACACACAGAGGGATGGGTTTTCTCCCTCTGGTGAAGCATTCCTCTTCTACAACTGCTACCATTAGCTAAACCAATTTGGAGAGCCCCCTCCTCCCCTTTGTTTCTCACTACATTGCCCTCCATCCTCTCTGGATGCTCGAGGCTGGGCAAATCCATCGGGAATGCCAATAGCTGCCTTCCCACAGCTTGCTGTTCCTGACCCAAAATAGTTAACTTTCTAATCCATCAGCTGCCTTAATTCTGCATTTAAGGAGATGGAGCTCAAATGAATCTTGGCTTCTCCCTTTACACACGTATACGTGAGAAATTTGTTACAAGAGTCCAAGGCTGAGAGCGATTCGAAATAATAATTAGGCAGATGATTTCTTTCAGTTGAGACTTTAAAAATATTTGAACATTTGTATTTATTCTATTTTGATATTTCAAGAGATTTAATGGATTTTTAAAAAGTCATTTAGAGGGAAAGCTTAAACAAGGGATTGCTTAATTATATCATTCAGATATTAAAATTTTTATTTTGACTTCTTTCTCCACTCCAGGTGCACACACACCTGCATTTACATGCTGATTCTTTCTGCATATTTATTTTGCCCTGATTTTGTTAGGAAGGTTTTGGGAATGTTTGAGTGAGTCCCTGGAAATCTGCATGGCATGAAAATCCCAAGTTTCGTTTTGTATGCAAATAGATATTATCAGTTAAAAGGAATTAGTTATGAATATTGCTAAGTCAACAGTAACTACTAAATCATTTTCAGCTGCTTCTAGAAAATGCTGGATGCCAAAAGGCAGGAGAGATATAAATGGCAGAGAAGGAACTTTCTTTCCTACCTTTTGTAGGTCTCGTGTGTTTCCTGGGGTAGAAATTCATGGATCCAGGTGGAGTGGATCTCCCACACAAATGGAAGCCCCTACATGTTGCAGTCTCCAGCTGCAAAGATATTGGAGCTTTGAGGGGGGTTAATTTGTTTTTATCTTCCCAAAGAGCTCTTTTTTTTTAATCCTCACAACCCTGCCGGTACTGAGAAATAATAGCAGTTATGCAGATAGTTATGTTGACATCAACTTAAGTTTTATGCTTACAAGGTTCATATATTTTTGGTGGCACTGGCACTAATACAAATGATAGCTCAATAACAGAAAAACAGAATGGTCCCTGAGCCACAGTTCTGATGCTTGAAGCATCTTTAAGCCTCATACCCAAATGAGAAAGAGATAAAAACAACCTAGTCAAAGTGGCTTAGCTTGAAGGAGCATTTTATGTGTTACTTGATGACAAAACAGTTAGGCATTAATGCATTACAGTAAGACACCCTTAAGTTATCAGTGATGTTGGTGTGATGCCTGACAGATTTAATGTAAATATTTATAGACTTGGCCTACTAATTATGCCAATGGAAAAAATGCAGTATTAATGCTGTCACCTCCCCATGTCTCTACCTGCCAGCACGCTGCTAGCTCACATAAATATTCTGAAGATAGAAAGTATGGCACATAAACAGAAGAGATAATTTACATTTTTAATAAGGGATTAAGTTATCTCCAGCAGTAGTTTCCAGCTTGTGGTCCACAGACGTATGGGAGGCCTGTGGACTATTCCCAAGGGAACTGTGAAAAATGACAGAAAAAGAGTTTTGTGTAGGGTATGTAGAAATCTCTCTCTGTGAAATTATTACAGGGGTATGGACCACGTTTGGCAAATATTTAGGGGTCCACACACTGAGAAGAATTTGAAAACCAGTGATTTACCATACTTGTGTAAAGAACTGAATAATTTCAAAGTGCTGTACTGCCATGTGGTAAATGATTTGAATATTGGTCCTGCTGGAGCCAGGCTGCCATAAGAAGTCCTGGACCACAAAGCACTGAAGCATGTGCTTAACTCAAAACACACGTCGATCCGCTGAAGTTACTGCCTGTCACCATACGTAACTGGTTTGCTGAATAAAGATCATGGGGAAATTTAAGACAGAAAGCAAGGACTACTATCATCTTGCAAACAGCTCTGCAGATGCCCAATTCTCTTGTACAACTGAAAATCTAATTATGTGAATCTGCAGATCATATTTTTCTGTTTCAGTTTATTACTAAGAGACTCCAAAGGTTTTAGGCGCCATTGGTTTCAGCCGTTACCGGATGCCAACTCAAAGAGTATTATCGTTGCCATTGCAGCCAGTTTAGGAGAGACTCTTTTAGCTGCATCGATAGCTGTCCTGATTTGTGATCCAAAAGTCAGTGGTTTCTGTTCTGGCACAAACGGACTCCTCACAAGCTGTGCAAATAAATCTGAAATGCTATCACCAGTGGTTGTATGTGTGTGGTTTGTGTGCATGCCTTTTGCTTGGCTTATAGTCTTGAAAACTGAGGCAGAATGACCAGGTTGGTTTCATATTGTCTTGTCTTCTGCAAAATAGCATCATATAGCACATACATCCCTGCTGAAGTCAGTGCAGTTGGGGTGCTGGTCCAGGTTGCCAGCATCTGGCCTGTGCATGTTGCCAGGGTGTGTGGGCAATATTGCTGACCGTCCTGTGGCTCTTCGCAGGAGTTAAGGAAAGGGCATTTTGGTAGCAGGGCAGGGTGCAGGCAAAAGCCACACGCGGTGTTACCACAGCATCTCTCAAAACAAGTTGGATGGATGAAGTACTGCAGGCTTTCCATACGGGCAACCCATGTGGGTTTTGTAAGATCTCATTGCTGGTGTGTGAAAGGCAGATCTCACCTTCCTGCGGATAAATGAGTCCTTGCTATGGATCTAATCCACAGCCAGTGGAAGGCAACAGGCTTCCTACTGCCATCAGTGAGCTCTGGGTCAGACCGCACATAAGGCTCTCAGTTATTTCCAATCCCCAGCTGCATTTTTCTCTTGTAAACACTTCATCTGGCCGCCGCACCT
The DNA here is from genome assembly GCF_000690535.1 of Cariama cristata. Classification (NCBI taxonomy): domain Eukaryota; kingdom Metazoa; phylum Chordata; class Aves; order Cariamiformes; family Cariamidae; genus Cariama; species Cariama cristata. The sequence goes on from NW_009622628.1 coordinate 32,722, forward strand.
CTGTAAATCACAGAACAGAATAACCTGATAGAAGTGGAGAGCACCGTGTTGAAAAGGAACATTAAGAGGGAAAAATATAACTCTCTCTCTTTAAACTGTCTCTTTTCTATATTGTTACCTTGACAACTCTGCTTCTGTGTTTCATCTTTGGTGGGACTTAGCCGTGGTGGAATAAGGGGGACATCCATGTGCGTTTCCACATCTACTCTGGCTCAGCTTCACGGGCACATGCCAGGCACAGGGCGTCTTGAGCTGCAGAGCCCACGTCTGCTGCCTTGACCCATGGTGCTGTCTGGAAATGATTACAGATATTAAGAACTGGGACCCATTCTGATTAAAGGTATAACATTATATCTTCTATTTCTTTTCCTTAAGCCAACACCAGAGCAATGTTAATGCTCTTTAAAAGGAGATGCAAGGTGCTTAAAATATTTTTAAGGGTTAGGACAGCTGGAAAGCAGAGAGGGATGAAAGTACTCAGAAATAGTTGTATTATTTTTAGTATAAGCAGATACAGGAGTATGTGTCAAGATTAGGATACAGTTCTGATGTACTGAACTGAGTCTGGAGATGCTAAAAATATGCTTTCTTTTCTCACAATTTTTAGAAGAGAGAGAGGCAAAGGTAAGAGGAGAGTAGTGGTGAACTGAAATTTTAATTCCTGTACTTCCCTGCTTGTTGGGGTTTGGCAAAGCTGTCTGTTAACCTGGGCGCCTGTGACCCACTGATACTAGCAAAACATGAGGCAGGGCGAGGTGTTATCTGTGGGAATGGTATCCCTCCCATCCCCTTTTTGCTCTTCCCAAAGAAAATCCCCACCAACGTAATCCTTTTATGCTTTTTAAGCGAAATGGCTAGCTCTATAGCTGCAAAGGCAAGGCATGCAGGCTCCAGGGCTGAGCGCAGACGGGGGTGTCTGTCTCTGAATGTGTGCGTGGAGAAGGGGGCTTTTAATGCAAAACACATGTGTTTTCAATTGCTATCTGGAGCCAGCCCAGTAGCTGTAACTTGGCCTGACAAAGCCTTATTGAAGTACAGACAGTGTGGTTTCAAAGCAGTTAGAAAAAGAACGGGAATGCTGTTCAGGAAATTCTTCAGGCATGGGCAGGGACTTGGCTGCAATTCTGCTGTTGGAAAATCTGACAGGGGCAGCTCATGAGCAGAGGCCAGGCCTCGTGCTGCTCTGAAAACTGCGCTGCATCTTCCTCCAAGCCTCCAGCACCCCTCCGGGTTTTCATCTGTCCGCCAAGGGAGAGGTAAGAGCTGCGTTGCTCCTTCCCGCTGTGGCCGTGGTGATTTGCTGTTCTTTTGTGCTTGTGCAAAGAGGCTTCTTGCTTTCAGACTATTGTTTAGAGAAAAAAAGTCGCGAATGGGAAGTTGTGGCATATTTGCAAAGGGATGGGAGTAGTTTGAGGCTGGGTGGTGGTTTCTGGCTAACTTTGCTTCGGTAGGAATTCTGCAGGCAAAGCAACTCCTGCGCTGCGTCTCTGGCTGCGTGAATGCTGTAACCAAATAATTCCCAACTTTTTCATTTTGGGGAGTAAGTATGCATATAACTTGAAGCCACGGAAAGGTTGGCTGTGTACCATGTGTCACTTGCAGATTTTGATGAAAAATGCAATTCAGTCACGATAAATACATTTATATGTACATTGTATTATAGTTCTTTAAGGAGTTGAAAGCATGTTTGTCTGGGGCTTGTTTGGCAATTCCTGGTACAGCTAGCTTGTGAAGAGAGGCAGTAATTCAGTAATAATCATTGCCTTGTGATTTCTCTGCATATTTTTTTCTGTATTTTATAAAGCATGAGCAAACTGCAACAGACAGCACAGTCAGAAACCACGTAGAGCAGATTAGAAGGAAAAACATTAATTTAGGGGCTGTTCTATCTGCAACTTCTCTTCTGATTTGCGTTTCTTTCCCCAAATAACTTCAGAAACATTTATGATAAAAAGCTCCCTCTCTCTTTAGGAGCCTGCCAGATTTAGGCAATGCTCTCTCATCCTTTTAGTTGCAGCATTAAAGCTTGTCTTGCCTTTGCAGAGATATCAGCACCTTATATGGCAGGCTTGTGTTTGGGAGTTAGGGTACGGAGCGTTCGTCAAGGCGGATGGAGGTGTCAAGAGGAGTCGGCCTCACGTAGCTTCGGAAACTTCCTTGCCTCTGCCAGTGCCTCTTCCTTGGATTTTCACAGCAATGTTATGTGTTGAAAATGCTTTTTAGCTGAGTTTTATGGCGGTGTTGGGTTTTTTTTTCTTTCAACAAGGAATGAATTAAGGATATTAAATTATACAGTGGGACAGCGCTAAGCATTTCTGACTGGTTCATGGGAGTAGACCCACAGTTTGCTTTGCCTGCATCCAGCAGGACTGCCTGTACAGGGCTCAATCAATCATTCATCTCGGCAATGCAAAAAATTCAGTGACAAGGTGAGGTTCGCCACCAAAGTGCATTGGATCCAGTATGTGACAGGGCCAGAGCTTTCTCCCAGTAATGCTGGTGAAGCATGTACGTAGGCAACTCCAAAGGATAACGGCAGGCTCAGGCAGACAGCAAACCCTACCTGGAAAGAGTAAGATTCAGTGGATTTGGATCTTTAATGGGAATATTGCCTGGTCCAATGCAAACAGACTCTGTGTGATGGAAGGGAAAAAAAAACAAAGAGGTGTTTGGAAGCATCTTCTCCTTGCTACTGTGTCTGTTTTTTCCTGTGAAAGTGATGGTCAGATGAAATGGGTTGGTTTGGACCAAATGAGGACTTTGCTGGTTTGGGGTGCAGGAAGGGCATCCTCCAAGGGACATGGATGTACTGTAGCTTCCTGGAGGCTGATGAGGGCAAAGGTAATGAGAGGAAGGACAGAGATGAGCTGTGGAAGAGGGAGGCATATGATAAAAATGAAGAGGCTTGATAAGCTCAAAGTTTGCTTTGCAGAAAATACACCTGTGGTGAAAATGCTGTGTTAAATGAAGGTCTCATATGATCTGGACTGCTTGAGCCTTCACAGGCTGCCATCTTACCCTGCAGGTTTGGAGCTCTATTGCTTTTCTCAACAGCTGTTAATTTAGGCACCCAGTCAGCCTATTATCTTCTTCACTGCTAGTTATAAGCTTATTTTAAAAAAAGAAAATATCAAGTTCCTGCCTCTGATCATGCAGCATCCCACCTCCCAAATCTGATCATCAGCGTTGAAGAGCCAGAGAGACAAAGAGGCTGGAAGACATCTGTCTTAGCAAGAAACAGTCAGGGCTGCGCTGCCATGCCTGGCTTCAGGGGTGCTCCTGCCCCACGTCTGGCTGAGACCAGCAGTGCAAGTTTTTCAATAGCTACGGGATCAGTCTGGATCACGGGATGTCCCCAGTGCCCAGCTGGGCTGTTTGCCGTACCCACTCTTGACGGGACCTCGAGTGGATGTGCTGGTGTGTGGGTGTGAGTCCAGGCAGGGCAGGGGAGGCTCTCTGCAATGCCCTGGGCAGGATTTGATCAACGGAGGTGGTGGTTTCCTCCCTAACTCTGGCAACTGCTCCTGAGCCTCTCCCCCTGCCAGAGGTGACCTTTCTGCAGCTCCACTCGGGTCAAGTATTCAAGCTTTGCTTTGTATCCAAAAGGACTGAAGACTGCGTGCATGTGTGGACAGAATATTATACATCTAAAGTGAAATTGGAGGGTCTCTTGATCCTGGAAGCGTACAGATAAGAGTTGTTAGCACAGCCTAATACGTGTATTCCTTCTCCTGGTCCTTCCAAAGAGCAAACCAGAAAGCAAGTCTGTCTGTGCAAATGAACAAATAGGTAAGCATATCACGTGGAGAGAAGATGGTGGAAGGAAGATGAAGCAGAACAAGTTTTAACTTGTGAGAGCAGGATCACTGCAGAGACTGTACTCTGGATCCTGGCACATGCTCAAGCCCACAGTTCTCAATTTGTGCCATGCCGGTTGGATTCCAGCCGTATATATCCATATTACGATCCTGTTTTGCACATTCCTACAAGCCATATCTCTTCTTTTGGTACTGTGGGGTGAGAGTGTGTTGGGGCAGAAGTCTGCAAAGTATCACCTCCTGTAGCCTACTTTCTGATTTGAGCTCAGTTGATTACATCCCTCTTGATGTTCCCACAGCCTCCTGCAGTCACACCTGCCGCTGGCTATTTTAGTGTAGTTCTCATATTTGTTCATCCTGCTTTGAGACATTCCAGTGGGAAAGAGCGTTTATAAACTTGGCACAGATGGACATAGGCTTATGATTGCTTCACGTCATCTGAGTGGTGCAAAGGAACCAGTGTGTGAATGCAGCAAAGCCGGTATGATGTTTGCATGCAGCGTGAACGTACTGCTACAAATTGTGGGGCATTTTGTGAAAGACATTCTTGGTTGACTAGCTTGATATATAAGAGAACTCACTGTGGAGACTTTTTCTTCCTTGTTAACTTTCCTTTCCATTTTCCCCTTAATTCTGAAAAAGAAAAATACTGAAACAAGGTAACTATCAAGAAAAAAGTCTGTAAGTTAGAAGAAACATTCATAAATAAGAAAACAGACATGTTTCTCTTCTTCTCAGAGAAGAGAAACAATAGTAACATCACATTGCTCACAGACTCTTGGACACCATAATAAAACACTACTTTTGGTTTAGGAGCTGCCTGTTGCTTTGTTTTGTTCTGGCAAACTCTAATATGATTAGAGTTTTACTGTAAGTGCTCCTTGAATGGAGAGCAGTGACGGAGCAGAGCAGAAGTCCTATGTTCAGCTTTTCATTCAGTCCATCTGCTTGAAGATACTGGTTTATAAACTGAGACTTTTGCAGTGCCCTTATCCTCAGGCACGTTTATTGTCAAAATGCTGTCAGCCCTAGCAACTGGGGAAATTACATGAGCTCTCAAGATGTTAGAGGTAGGAGTAGCCTGGAGCATTGAGGGATCTGGACTAGAGATGCTTTACCAGGAGATGAATCCCCAAGGTCTCCCCAGCTGCCTGTGCTGAGTGAGTCCAGCCTCCTCAAGATACAAGAGGTGGGGATGGGAAAAGAGGTATTTCCTAGTGGACCAGGCAGAGCATGCACCAGCAGACTCTGCAGAACAAGAAAAGCTTGTTGATGTGCTTATGTGTGCCAGAATCAGGCTTGAGGAACCCTACACATGATGTACCCCACTGATGGAAGCTAGTCAGAAAAGAAGAAAACATTCCTTAGGATGTTTCCTTCCACTTTTTGTGGCTCTGGCCATGTATCACATTGTGGTGATACCCCCGAAGTGGGCACTGAGTGATGGTGATCTTCCCAACTCATGGAGGAGCTGCTCCCCAGTTGGAGGGATGGGAACTGTTGACAGAAGTAGAGGGACAAGCAGAGAAGGAAGATTTCAGCTTTGAGGACATCAGTGGCAGTGACACAGGCCACTCTGGCACAGCCATCGGGGTAGAAGAGCCTGAATTCGGGGCTTAGATGGTGGTGGAGAAAAGTGCAGTGAGATTTAAGCACTCCAGCAAGTATTTCATCCTTTGGGCCATTCCCCGGTGCTCAGCCCTTGCTGCCCAAGCTGCAAGTGAGAAGTCATTTTCCAGTGCCTGATCCTTTTGTGGAGACCCAGGCTGTGGTCTGACCCATGTGCAAGGCCATAAATCAATTTTGGGTCATGATGCTGGTGGATTAACAAGCCTGGGGGTGTCAAGCTTGCAAGGGAGTTTTATGGAGGGCAGAGAGGGAAAAGCTTTGTTGGTAGATGAACTTTGTTCTCAGTCGTGCTCCAGAAATATCTGTTCTTTTGAACCTGGTGGATAGTGTGCACTTAAACAGAGAAATTAAACAGGGTGAATCTGCACAGCATTTACAGCTAGTGAGTACAAGTACATTGCATTCTGGTGATATGGCAGACAGCACCTCTGAACGTTTTTTAGGGTTTTTGTTTTCTCATTTCAGCCCAAAAGAAAAGGTTTCTATTTCAAAAAAACAAGAGAAAGAGAAGAGGATGTTGGTGATACGGACACAAAGAGAAGGCAGATGTGGGAGATGTAGGTCCAAGGCTCGAGGGAATTTGAACCCCTGTCTCATCCCTAGAAACGTGTTCCCATCACCATGCTACAGGGGTTAGATGCTCTTCATTTTTTTTGATGAAGTTATTACACCTTGATTATATGCAAGCAGGCAGGGAGGAGAGACGCCGTGCCAGCTGCCCAGGGCTTAGGGGCTTTTGGTCTGTGCTGTCGTGAGCAGTTTCGCTGAACTCTAAGGCATTTTTTGACAGCAGATTTCAAGTAGGCTCATAAGAGAGAAGCTGCCTTCCCAGATTGCATCCCCTTTCAGCTTAAAATTGTTCTATTACTAAACATACATAATTTCAGCACTGATCAAAGAAACCCCTGTGGCATAGAAACATTATTGATTCCTCTTGTTATGCCTCACCCTGTTCATAGCCCTCATTGAGCCTACAAACTGGCATGGCCAGGGGATGTTACACCTCCGGTGTTTGCAAGGGAAAGGTGTTTATCCATCCCTGTGCATATAAAACACTTCTTCTACCTGAAGAATCATTAATCTGGGTTGCGCGTCCTGAGTGAGAAGCTTTCTTCCAGGGCAGGAGACGTGGTGGAAGGGAGAGAGGCATGCAATAGAGATTTGCCATAGCTGGTGGTGTCTGATGTGATTTTTGGAAGCTCGGTACCAGCTCTGATTTGTGATGCCTTTCAGCTGAGCCTGGTTTCAGCTGTACTGAAGGAAAGTGCTGAAGCTTCTTTGCCAGAAGTATTCGGTGAGCAGCCTGTGCGGATCAGAGGATGTGGTGACATGACTCTTCCAGTGATCTTAAAAAAACAAATAAATCTTTCTTGTCATGGACTATGTCTCTAAGGTATGCTAAAGCAAAAGGATGAATAGCTTTTCTGAGTGGACTGGATTTTGTATCAGGCTCTGTTTGCAGTGCTTGTATATAGGGACTCAGTGTACAGCTCTTGTGCAAAACCCTATTACCCTTTCTTTGCAGCAGCAGCAAGAACTCCTTGGAGAATTACCCAGGTTCCAGGCTATACTTTTGTAGTCATGGTAATATTGTCTGTGGCTAAACTGTGAAGATTTGGCATGCTGCATTTTTTGCACTGTAAATGGGATTGTACCTGCGCTGATGGTGGTCCAGAGCAGTGCACGTGCATCTTTAAGCCCTCTTGTGTCACGCAGACACTTTCAGATTCAACTTTTGGAAGGAGTACTTCTCTTTCCAATTTCTGTATTTGTTTCAGTATTATCTTTTCACCACTATTATGAAATCAGGTGGTGATTCCTAATATTTTCCTGAAGAAGAAGAAGAAAAAAATCCTATTAAGCAACTAGCAGCCTTTCCCCTTAGCTCAGTAATGGAAAGGGGCGGGGGAGTACCTTGCAAGTGCAACCACTGGATGTCCTTTTACAGCAATACTTTTTTTCTGGTGCCTTAGTTCTTTTTAATGTTTGAGTCAGGAGAAGTTGCCAAAATGTAAATTATGACTAGCATACTTTTCCCTCCCACACAGAGCAGATTATTGATAGCGGATATAGCTGGTTCCTCATGTAGTTGCCTTGCAGGCCTTCTTACTCTACTCATTTGTTTAACACACCTCAGCACTCTTTGTCCATCATTCTGTCTTTTCTTCCTGGAGAACTAGAGGCATGAGCATTTTGTTTTGGTATTCACAATTCAGGGGGGAAATGCTAACTAGAAATCATATATAGCTTTAAATGTATCTATGTGAGAGTTTGTATAGAAAGAACATGCTATCTATGATTCCCAAGTTATTTCCTTGTTATAAATTTATGCTGTATTACTAAGTCATGCTCATCATGCGTGTTGTAGTACTTTAGTTGCTCTATCTCTGTTAGGGCAGCTGTGAGCAAAGTATTTTATCGAAACCAGAGAAATTCTCAAAATCAGGCTGCCATGTGAATGCCAGTTGCTCTTTGTGGTGCTGTTCTGTCCCTATAAATTCTTTTGATGTCTGCAAAGTTTCACCCCAGCTGGATATGCTATTTACTCCATCCTAGAGACTGCAAGTGAAGGAAAAAGAAAAAAAGGAGAGAGAGCAGGAAAGAGATAAAGAGAATAAACAAGTTTTGCAATAAAGAGGTATTTTGAGCTGGGTATTTCATATTGTTTCTCTTTGGTCAAACCTCTTCCATGATTTGAGAGGGTTAGCAATGCAATTTATTCATTTTCTCCAAGGGAGAGGCTGCATTTAATATGTACTCTCCAGGATCCCCTGTTAAAATATTAGGCAATAAAATCGTTGACTGTACAGTAGTTGTGGTTATAATTTCCCCCAGGTAGTAGAAACTCTGTAATTTATTGTTGTTTAAGTTTTCCCTTTGCACAGATCGGAGGGGTTGTAGCAGTGTAAAAAGGCTTTTCTCCAAGTGCATGTATTTGTTGGTGACCCAACTCCTCTGTCCGATGAGCTCTGTCCTGCAAAGCCCTCCACAGTTGCTGACTTGGCACCTGTGAGCAAAAACACCGGTGCAGACCGAGTTGCATCTGTTGTAACCAACTTGCTTTGCTCCCCCTTACTAGAAGTTATGGGTCTGCCTGGGCTTCAGGTGGTTTTGCGATATAGACATCCCAGCTGGTCTGAACAGCAGAAGTAATTTATGGTGAGCCCACTTACACTATGGAAAACCGCTC
>NW_009622628.1:41389-50567 GCF_000690535.1 Cariama cristata
TACAGATACACCTTTCTTTGGTGATGTACTTTTAATGCACCAGTTTGGCTGAGCCAACCCATATTAAGAAGAAGTTTATTTGCCGTGAGCTGTTGGCTCCTCCCGACATGATATGACCGTCTGCACAAATTGACGTTGCAGGTCTTCACAGCATTGGCTGGGGCTGAGGTGGTCTGAGGTTGTAAATGAGACACGGTTTTGGGGGGGGATGTGAGATCCTCTTTTTAGACCAGCTGAGAAAACTGGAAAAAGCAGGCGGGCTTGGAGGTGTGGACAGGCTGGCTGAGGTTCACCTTGTTCTAGTTTTAGTTTTGCGAGCACAGGCAGCACCTTTGTTGGAAAGGAGGGAGCTCAGCCTGGCAGCTGCCTGCAGATGGGCAGCGCTGGTGCCCGGAGTCCCCTCTTGTGGGTGTCTCTTTCAGCACTCTGCTGAAGCACAAGTCTGACCTGCTTTTTCTTCTTGGTGGACTGTAGCCCTCAAGCATATAGGGGAAAAAAGTCTTAAAAATGCAATGGTTCAGAAAACTGAGAGGAAAATGATAGGAGTACCTCATTTGTTACTATTTTTTTAAATCTTCCTGTTTTCAGCCACTGTCGTGAATTTTGAGTGTGGGGGATGAACACAGTTGCTGACATTAAAAAAGGAGGCAGATGGGCACCTCCACCCTCCGGAGGAGCATCGCTGTTGGGATGAGAGCAGGGGTGCGACCACACCAACCTCCCCAGACTAAACACAGCCTTCCTGAATATGCCGCTAAGGCGGCTTTGCTTTATAGGTCAAGATCGGGAGAGGTGTCAATGCCTCTGATCTGAAAAGAATTTAGTGCCTGAATGGATTTATTTAGCACTTGAGACTGTGCGTTTCAGCCCGGGTGAGGGGTGAAGGCTTGTGGAACATGGGAGAGGTGGCTGATCTCCTAGGCTGCAGGTGACAATACCAGGCAGCATTAGAAAACACAGATCTTAGCAACTTTTGGAGCAGTGAAAGATAAAAAAAGATAACTGGTTCTTCAGGCAGCCCAGTGTGGGCTTCAGTGTTGAAGCAGCAAAGATCGAGTGTTAACTTCATCCCTGGTGCAATGCTACTTGAATAAAAGTCATGCTGTGAAGAAACTTGCCTTGTATTGGCCTGCAATGGGCTCTGCACCACTGCTGACTGCACGCTGTGTTTTATTAGATGCTGGAGATGAAGCTATTAGCAAAAAAGTAAGGAAAAAAACAGGAAACTGATTGTAAACAAACATAAGCTGCTATCAATGAGCATCTGATTTCTACGATTGTCTCATTCTGCCCTCGCGGATCACACTCCCACTGATGTGGGAAGTGAGAAGAACTCACATTGTTTCCTCCTGTTACGGGAATTTTGGAATTCACTGCATACAAACATCAATGCCAGATACCCTGAGGAAGAAGCCCGTGGTGTAGAATCAGTAGTGCAAGAAAGTGTTTGGTGGCTTCTTATCTATCAAGAGTCTAAAATGCAAAATACTGAGCAAATTTATGTGTTATTAGAAATATACTTAATCTGTGTTTCAAAGAAGTCTGAAAATGTAAGAAACTGATCCCTGGGGAAAGCCTGTGAAAGTGGCTTTCCACACCCCAAATGTGACGGGTGAGAACGTGAATACTTTCATTCGTGTGGCACGAAATACCTCCACGATCACAACCCTGTGCACAGACAGCCGTTTGCACTCAACCGTTGTGCAGTGGCTGTGTTCCGGACCCCTGTCCCAGCTGGCTGCAATGCCATTTAAAACCACCCATGTCTTTTCATCCACAGTGGGGACATCCAGACGCCCGACTGCCCAGAGCCAGCCGGGTACCAGGGTATAGGAGGGGACGATGCTTGCCACAGGGGACTGTAAAGCAATTCTTCCTGGGGATGCTTGCCGCCCTGCTTTCCTCAGCACCAGCTTTCCTTCCTTCACTCATTGTCCCCTGGTGTTTGCCTAGCGTGCCATGCCCACCCAGGGTATTAGAGACCTTGTTAAACCAGCATAGATATTTGGCAATAATTTGTTAGGGGTGTGGCAGCTGGAGAACCTTGTGCTTCAGGTTTATTTGGTTAAGAAAGATTGGGATGTGGGAAAGCGGAAAGGCAAACATTTCCCTTTTGCCTTTTTTTCTTTGGCTGGAAGGAATGATTTTATTTGAGGTGATTTTTTTTTTTTTTTTTTTTTTTCTGGTTGAAGCCTCTAAGAAGTCATATTGCACCTTCAAAACAAACTGCTGAACTCAACTGCTTTTACCAAACGCATGCAAAATTTTCCCCTCAGGATCCTTAGAGGCCCTGGAGTGCCTGCCTTGCAAAACCTGGGGCGGTGAGCAGAGTCACTCAAAAGTGATAACCATAGGATACCTTTAGACAGTGTACTTACGTGTATTTATAAATATATGTATACATTTAATACATAAAATTCTCTTTTGGTATGTTACTGCATGCTGAAAGAAAAATAATGCAGAACTAAGATACCAAAAGAGATGCTGCCTGGCTGGCAAACTCTGAAAAAGCAAGAACAAAACCCTCTAAGGGGCACAGACACAAGCAGTTTTGATCATCGGCTTTCTCTTGCTGCTTAATACATGTGATTATTTCTTTGTGATCATTTCAGATGCCTCAGGAACAGTACGCGCACCGGAGCACCATGCAGACCTCGGAAGGACCCCAGGTATACAAAGTGGGGATTTATGGCTGGAGGAAGAGATGCCTCTATTTCTTTGTGCTGCTCCTAATGATTTTAATCCTGGTGAACCTTGCTATGACCATCTGGATTCTGAAGGTTATGAACTTCACAATTGTAAGTAGGGGTTACCCTGAAATGTCTGGGGAAGATGAGGGAGGGTGATGGTCTTTCCTCTAAGCATGACTTCAGATACAGCTTCAATAACGGGGTGGTTTAGTTGCTGTGGATAGCCGTTATTACAGGGAGGGACAAATTTACCCAATGATGCTCTTTCTGCTGGAGATGTCTGCAGTATTGCCAAGCTGAGGAATGAGCTCAGCGTTGCAAATTGTGTTCCTCCTACCTGTTTTATATATACATGTATATACGTAAACAATATATGCTACCCTCCCCCATTTTTCAATTATAAAGTGTTTTAAAATTAAGGAAATAGGTTATTTTGAACTGGGTTGTGGAGGTGGGTTTGAGCCTTTCTCTTAGACTTTTTCTGCTTTTCTCCATGACTGGGAAGTCGAGAAACTTGATTTACCTTTTTCTTAGGGAAAATTCGTGTTGTTCCATAATGACGTGATTCTAGAAGCTTCATGAAGAAAAATAAAATTTCCAGGGTGGCTCTCTGGGTGTGTTATTTAGGTGGAGCATATCTTTATCCTTGTTGTGCTGTGGTTGGTGCGATCAGTCCTACCAGCAGCACTCCCTTGCTGCACAGAACCCCTGATCAGGGTTAGCTTTCCAGAAGCCCCTAGAAAAATGTTGGACAGCTGTACTGGGAGGTAGATTGCACTGGGGCAGATGGTGTCTTCTGGGCCCAGAGCACTCTGTGCATCACTTAAACTCTGCTCAAACTCTTTTTGAGATCTTAAGGGGTGTCTTGACCTTGAATAGCCTTTTTACAGGGTGAACTTTACCTCTCCTGCTCAAACAGACTGAAAGTCAGGACATGGTGAACCAGGCAGACACCACTTCCAGGGCTAGTGAGCCTTTATATATAGCAGATCCTAGTTTTTCAGTAGATAATTTGGCCAAGCAGAGTGAAAATGAAATGTTTGGTCCCCTCTTCTCCAAAACAGTCGTTGCCAGTCTTGGTCAGATGAAGTTATTTTAAGATCATTTGAGTCTTCATGAGAAACTGAGTTTGAGGCTTTAATCCTGGAATTACTTTGTGAGAGAGCTGTAAGGCTAAATTCCCCTAGACCACTCTCAAGGACCTTCCCAGCCAGACTCTGATGCGAGCAGCATGTTTGAAGTCTCCCGGCATTTCTTTCTCTGCTTTGGTCTTGTGAAGCCCTGAACAGCTGTGTCCAACATTATGTCACTAATGGACCATGAGAAGTTGAGTAAACAATCTCTGACTTACTGTATCCAGCAGACAAAATGCTGTGTCAGGGGAACATGTAGCATTCATTTTCTCTAACCAGGATGCTGTCAAGGTATGCAGAAGATTGCAATGCATGTCTGCTTAGGGAGCAAGCAATTATAAAGCAGTAATCCACAAAAAGCTCCTGTGAGTGGGTGAAGAGTGAGCCAAACTGGAGCAATTAATGCTTAACCCAGACCAGTTATTTAATCTTGTGAAACTGATGCCATTTTGATACACATTTCATGCTGAACTGTGGTCTTTAGATTGATGTAGTTGAAAAATAGATATTTCTGAGGAGAAGGAAGACTTGGTCATATGCTCATCATACAGACAGTGGATATCAACCTGAGCGCAAAATAATAGGATTTCAGATTCTCACTTTTCAGGAATGCAACTTTATTTCTTTATAATAACATAACTTCGATATGTCAGTCCCATGCTTTCTGCTATTTGGTGGTGGCGGTCAGTCAACTCTCTACAAGTTGCTTGGAAAGCCAGGTGAACTTCCCTGCTCCTTTCTTCCTCACTGCCCTCTCCTGATGCATTGCATTTTGCAGACCATCTGCAGGAGGGTCATCTCCTAGGGATACACACAGAAACCTCCCCCTTCCAGCAGCTCTTTCCACCCCACTAGGATGTACACTGGCTTTTTTGGGGATGCACTGATTTTCAAGCACTTGTCTGATTCTATTTCCTTAAATAGTCACTTGCCCTCTGATTCACTGGGGATTAATCCAGGGTAAAGTATATTTGTATATGGCTTTAGTTAATTCATATCTTCTAAAGCTAGTAGGCGATGAACAGCATTTGCTGATAAAAACACAGACTGTAGCCCTGAATCCTGCAGTGGGAACTGCTTTATGGTTATAGGCAGGGCCACACTACTCAGGGTACGTGTCTCTGGCACAGCCAATTGGGAATAAATATAAGAACAGGGCATGTAAAATGTGATCCTTGCCCCGATATGCACCCGTTCATCTCCTGATCTCCTCCTGCGCCTGCAGCCTCACCAGCTGCTTTGGATCCTGCTCTGCAATCCCTCCTGCACCATTCCCTGAGGCTGAGAAAAACCACTTTGCTAAGTGAATTTTTAGAGGCAGACTTTTATCTCTAAATAACAAATGTAGCAAAATTCTCAAATGAGGAGATGCAAATATGGAAAAAACTTTAATTTGTTCCTGTTCTGATAAGAGCAGCTGAGAGTCCTTCTGGGGCAGGGGAATGATTTGAGGAGTCGGTAAGCAATAGCTGCTGCTTAACAGATCTGAGTTACCCCAATGCTTGCAGAGCAAAAAAGGAGGGGAAAGTTTGTACTTCTGTTCTTGTGGAAAATATAGCATTTCCAGTACCTTCCCAGCCCTGAGCTCTCTTCCCAGAACCTGAGTCTGTTCAACTCCACAAAACAGTCCTGGCACTTACTGGAATTTAATGAGTGCTCATTATAGCCAATAAGTGCTCACAGTATTTTAATGAGCATAGCAAACCTGCTCAAGAAAACTCGGGGGTGTTTTAAATGCTGATAATGGGGAGTGGAGAGGGAGGAGGAGATGAAGCAAGACAATCTCAGGGGGAAAAAAACACCTTCTCATGCGTGTTGTAGCAAAATCCATCCACTCCACTTCCACGTCAAGCCTGACCTCCCTTCTCTCCCCTCTGCATGCCCCACTGCCTTGTGCTCCGGGAGACAATTCCTGTAAAATCTTACCATAAGCTTCCAATCCACGGCTTTTAATAAGCAAGGCATCATTAATTTAGTCTAGGTTTTGCTTTTATCTGAACGTTCAAGGCTTAAACTAATTTATGTGTGGCTATTGCTTTTTATATGGGGCTGTCAAAGCAGTGTCACGTTCATGTGGGGCCAGTTGGTCACTGTCTAGTCTATCCTCTGGCGCAGTCATTCACTTCTCGTAGTATTTGATCCTCAATTTGTTTTAAATGCCTTTATCAGGCACAGGCTATATGAAAAACTGACCTGGAGGTGACCTCAAATACCATCTGCCTGTCCCACAGCTGCTTCCCATAGCCAGGTCCATTTATCCCATTCATTTAGATCAGGACTGTGCTTCTCTGGGACTGCAGGAAGCACTGTGAAGGTTGCTACCGCTAAACCTTACTTTGATTTTCAGTCCAAACCACGGAATGAATCTGGACCAAAACCACTAATTTGGGTGGAAACCCAAATGCACCCTGAAGGTGACCTAACCTAATTGAGGTAGAAACCACCATCCAGCACTCAACTTTCCGATGATATATAGGTAAAGGGGACTCCACTTCATTCAGATCTTGGACAAGCCTGGTAGAAATGTGTGGTTTGCACATATTAGATTTGGGAAGAAAACACTAATGCCTGCGGGCTGTGTATGTGACTTAGCCACTCAGTCTACAGGCCCAGCACAGGCTTGGCTGTGTCCTGCCATCACGATTGCGTGGTGGAGGGCTGGACCTCGAGCTGTGGAGTGCTCAACCTCGAGCTGCACAGAGCTCAGCTGAGGCTGGCACAGCCCCTACAAAGGTTCGTATGTGCCAGTCTAATTTCAAGGCTGGAACCAGAGCTCTTAACAACCTTCTTATTTACGGTCCACATGCATTAGCATCCAGTGATGTAGCTCTTTAGTGGTAGGATTGCCTGTGACTGTGCATATAAGCACGTGCATCTTTTATGCTGTATGCCTATGATGTGCTAGGGATCTCTATTTCAGCTATTACTAGTGAGTTTAAACTGTTTTTTAAAAGCTTCCCATTGTGTTAGTTTCTGAATATTACAACAAAAGATGTGCTTACATAAACACAGCAAACCAATATCCTTATTTTAAACAGTACAAGGCTCAGAAGGTTCAGATAACGGGCAATGGCAGTGCATTGACCTCTTTCCACAAGGGTAGCATACAATGCCAGGTATTTTAAACAGTGTTAGGAGTCTAATGCATTATCCATTGGTACCCCTTTATAGTCTGTTAAGCAGCAGGGAGACCTCTAAACAGGAGAGATGAGAACTGTGTCCCGTTGTGGCTGCATTTAAATGGCAAACGCCCGCCTACTTGTCTGCCCATCAAACCGCTGAGGGCTATTTGCTTTTCCTTGCCCTTCCCTACTGTTTCTATCCATAGCTACCTGTTCGCGTGTTTTGGATTGTATGCTCTTTGGGACAGAAACTATTTGCATATGGCATCCTGTAGTCCTATATATTGGCAGGTTCTACTAGACTTTAAGGAGTAATAAATGGAAAAATAGTATTTTTCGCCTAATGAGCTTACAAGGCTTGAAATTCCTGGAGAACTGTCTTCTAAGAATCATCCAAAGCCAAGGCTCCACAATAGTCTTTGTAAGGAAAATATTCTGCAACTTTGGTATTCAGGAGGCGCTTCACGAGCCAAACTTAACATCTTCTTCCAAACCGGGAAAGCATATGCTGCTTCCAGGTCTGTGCAAATCCATGCAGACTGCTTGTGACATCAGTGCATGCACCTTCAAGGAAATGCAGTATAGAAATGGGCAGGCAATGACTCACCTCATTCCCTCTTCCTTAAGATGCAGAGAGAGGGATCTTCCCCTCCTGGCCTGGTCAGGCTGAGGTTGGGGTGCTCTCTAACCACAGCACTTGCAAACTGTGTACACGTTCCAGAACCACACAAGGTTTTTTGAAGGTTTGCATCCTTTAGCATAAGGTTCAACCATATTTTAATTGAACAGGAACAAATGACTGCAATTGTTCAGATTTTTCCTTTTTTTGCTGCAGGCTGCATTCATAGCTGAAGGGATATGTTCTAGCATCGTTGAATGAAATATTAGCAATTTAGAGAGACAAAATGCTGCTGTAGGTGGCACAAATGCTAAATATCATTATTATCTCACTTTCTTTATTAGAAGTTGATAGGAAAAATGTTCTTTTAAAATTTTGTTATGAACAGTTATTTCCAATACAATTACTCCCTCTTGTGTGTAAACTACCTGCCACATTTTAATTACAGGAAAACAGTAGGGTAATAACACAGCAGTAAAGATGGATTAGAGTTAGGAAAGCTCATTGCCCTGACAGGCAGGATTCTTTTATTAATGATTTAAAGGAATAGACTTTGTTCTAATTTTTTTTTTAATTACAAATTGCCACGGAAGAAAATGACTGTGCAGTTTATATTCCCTTCTCATGATTTCTCTGGGATCTCTTTAGGTGCAATGGTAAGGCCAACATGGGAAAGAAATATGGTCTGCTTTCCAGCTTCTGCTTCGTAGTGCAGCTGTAATCAGTCAGCTAGAATTGTTGAGTTAGAATTAATATTATTATATGCTTACTGAGGAAGTGAAGTTCTTGGGTTTTTTCTTTCTCCTTCGCACACACATGCGTACAAAATTGTCCACTTTTCCGTCCTAATTCATGTTGCTCTTTTTATAAAACAAGTAATTGTTTTGAGACTGTCTGCCTGATCCAAGAGCTTTGTGTATTTCCCTTCTTTCCTCATTCATGTGGACTCCATCTTCTGATATAAAGATGTTAATCTTGTAGGGGTGTGACAGCACCAGCAATACTGTGAGTGACTGTAACTATTAAGTGAAGAAGTTTCTACAGGTGAAATCTTTACCCCCTGGAATTTAGTAGGAATCTTGGATCAGGGCTCAGTGGATCAAGCCCTTCACTGTAATGCTTTTTATTTGCAGGTTTTTTTACAGTAAATTCTAATTTCCTTCCTCCTGGTTTGAGGAAAAAATTATGTTATGCTTTTCTTTTGCTCTTTTTAGAGATCTGAATTTCATTCCTAGAGAGTTTCTGTTTCTGTATGAAAAGCAATTGGGATTACTTATCTTTTTTAAAGATACATATAGTATTTTTTTGAGTTTAGAATATTGTAGTCAGTTTTAATAGGATATTGCATGATGGTATTAGAAGTTTGACCCCTTCATTGCTGCATCTTCCAGAGTGTCAAGCATTTGGTACTGATGACTTGCTGAGTTATAGCGCATCAGTTTCTTCTAGTGCTACACCTTTGAAAACTCAGTCTCTGATAATATTTCATTTTTATTATCTTAATACCACATCTTCTTAGCCAACATAAGCACATAAGGCTTTCATCTTCCTTGTTACCAAAAAGGGATGAAAGGATCCTGTATTTTTACCTCACTGTGTCTACCCTCTGCTGAA
>NW_009622628.1:50598-75964 GCF_000690535.1 Cariama cristata
AGTTTTTCAGAGGCCTGCTGTAGCATTGGATGTGTTTACAGATCTGTCATGGGAGCAAAAGAAACAGTGAAATAGTAAGTCTTCCACTAGCACCACTAAAGCAAGCTGAATATGCTGCACTGCAATCACTTAGGTAATTCTTTGTTTTTACTCTTTGATTATTGCACAAAGCAGTCTGTGGTGTACAGAGTGTTACAACGGCAGATGGCCCTTTTCCCTCAAATATTTAGGGTTGGGTTTCGTGAAGAACTTACGTGGCCTAAGTGATTTGGCTTCCATCTCAGTGGACAGGCTTCCAGCTCTCAGTTCTCAGTTGTTTCTAAGCCACTGTTCGTGCTTAAGCCATCTGAACAGAAGAATGTGTCCAGGAGGCCGGAATATCTCAAACATATTTAGCCTCTGTATTTTTCAGAGGCAAAAGAAAGCAATCTTCTTTATTGCTATCCCTACTGTGGAAGAAGCTGCTGCATAAGCTCTGTATTTACTACTCACCAGGAGTGAGAGATATTAGAAATGTCCCCATACGAGAAATAGCTTTCATTGGTACTGTTTTCCTACTGGACACCAGAGAATTTAGCCCTGACACCCAGATACGCCAGGACCCAGCATCTCTTAGTTATTACTACTTCTGAATTGAGGGAAGCTGTTGGAAACTCAGCAACACCCCTTTCCTCATATTTGCAGTTCAGTGCATGCATACATGCAAAACATCCTCTGGCAGATTTGCTGTATGGACCATGCTGTCAAGCCTCAATAACCAGTCTTATGCATATCTCCACAGCAGGAAAATACATCACCGCATTAAAAATACGTTATGGGTTTGTTTTGTCCCTCCAAGAACAGAGGGATAAAAACAGAGGGAGAAGGGAGGAGAGTGGCAGGGATTTGGGTGGTTTGCAGTGTGAGGTTGAGCATTTGGTCTCTGGCATAACGCTTCATTTCCAGGCATTTCTGCCTGTGAACAGAGAGGGTCCCATCTGCCCCACGTCCCTGCGGTGCTGCAGAGAGCACAATGGGAAGCTTTATCAGAGCGGGAGGATCTGCTTCACGGTGTGATAGCAGCAGGACCTGGCTGAACGGCGAGGAGGGCATGGGTGGGCTGTGCGGGGGGGTGAGTCATAAACTCTTGATCCCATATCCCACCTTCTGACACCTCCCTCCAGAGGGGATTGTTCTCAACTTCTCTTTCATCTGAAGAAATAATATATTTCACATTAGCATTCATCTCAGTGCTAACAAAAGATCTTCAGACTAGCGGTTCTGAAGCAGAGAGAGATTTTTCTCTTAGAGAACATGTAAAAGGTATTATTATAAAGGTGCGAAAGAACAAAAACAAGCTCACTGCTAAAATGTCGATAATCGGTTAGTCCTCTGAATAGCTTACAATCTGATTCCTCCCCATATTCTCACAGTACAGTAGGAGAAATGATTTAATTTGGGAATCCACACAGGAATGATGTACCGAGCTGAGCCAGGGAGTGAGTTTTCCACTGCTGCTTCTCTTGTTCCTTGCACTTTTTTTTTCCTTCCGAGCTTCCTGACGTCCCTCCTGAACTTTCTGCGTGGCAGAGAGCAATGACCTTCTCAGCTTTGAAAACCTAACAGCCACTGCTATAACAAAAATATAATTCTTCTGAAGCACCTCTTCTGCATGGTTGCTTTAAGGCTGAAGTGCTGCTTGGAGTAGCCTCCATGCCTCCTTCAGCTTGTCCTGGAACTGCAAAGCCATCAGCTTTTCAGACGGCTGCTTCTTAAAATGTTTTCTTGGCATTTGGTCCTGAACCCCTGCTGTTTGCATCTTGGGTTGTAGCCTAATCCATGGGAGGGGGATGGAGCTGACTCTCTCTTACCCTGTAAATGGCTGTGCAAAGCGCAAAGTACTCCGCAGCAGAAACCTTCACCTTCTTTGGGTGAGCCCCAGCTTGCAGGCTAACTGCTGCATGTTAGTTATGATAAACTTGTGTTTGACTAAACAAAACGAGTAAGAAAAAAGTGGCATATTCTCTCTGCAGTTGTATACATTTGCTTTATTTACCGTCTGTAACTGTCAGAACCTGCTCTAAATGCTGATGGTTTTGAGGACAGAATTACAGACCTGTGGTTGTGTGGAGTCTGTCTTTCCCCTCCTGCAGATACTATATTATCTCTTCTCCACTTACACACCGCCGTACCTGATTTGATAGATGTGTTTAAAATACTTGCTGCCATTTCATGTGCCTGTTCTTCCAGAGCTGTGCTATGGAGATGAACTTGAATATGCAATTTGAATTCATCATAGCTTGCATTTTAGTTCTGGTCATTTCCACTTCAATTACATCCTCCCCATTACCCATCCTGCCTTCGCTGCCGTGGTCAACAGTAAGATGGACTGAGGTAATTATTTGTATTGAGGCCCGAGCCTCTATGGGACTACACGCCAGTGCGCTTAAATGAAGGACAACCTGTTAACACTGAAATGATGTGGTTGCAGACAGATTTATAGAAGAGGAATAGATTTATGCAGGTAATTCAGCCTTGACCTCTTGAGTTCTCATTACTTTACATCCACCTAGCACTACTGCCCGCCTCTTTCCTTGTTAAATGAGATCCAGTAACTAATAGTGAAATTATGGCAATCTGCTATATGAAATTTGTGATTATTTGCATTTAATTAAAGGCTTCTCTTGAGAAAATGAAGGGCGGCTTAACCTCAGAGAAGCCTGTACATCTCCAGTAATTGCTTCTAATTGAAGTCTTTAGAGTTTCTACCCCACCACAGGAAAAGGAGAAAAAAAACCCTAAACCTGAAAAGTTTACTCCCACACATGGGGTCCCTGAAAATTATTTTATCCTTAGGCAATTAAGGTGACTGAGGGTCCTCAGAAATGATTCTTCAGTGTGGGTTAACTAGCTAAAATGAACGTTTCATTACTCAAAAGCCTGGCTTGTGATGTGTTTATGAGAAGTCCAAGGGTGCAGTCCATCCTCCGGAACTGGCCGTGTTGTCTGATGGTGTCTCCTGCAGATGGGCACAGGGGGTGCAGGGGCATGTGTCTTGCCTATAAGTCCTCCCGATGGTTTTATTTCCATCACAGGTTTCTGGGTTTGTACAGATCTTGTTGAATTCCAATGGTATTTTGGCTATTCTAGAAAAAAATTGTAAGCCTTTTGGCTTAGTGTGTCTTGCGAAGCAGAGGAGAGGGGCTCTGCCAGCTCGAGGTGCGTGAGGCTGAGCAACAGTACCGCCTCTGGGGTTGGGAACATCTCAGGCATCTCCCTGCTCCTCCACCTGTACAGGGCTCCAAGGCCACAGGCTTAGTCTTTGTTGCTGCAAGAAGTGGACCTTTCTCATGCCAGCGCCTTGCCCCGGTAATCCTGGTGCATGGAGTGTTCCCTTAAAGCAGGCATGACATTTTATAAGCCACCCATCGGTGGCACGGATGTTAGGAACCGATCCTGCTCCTCTCGCCGAGGTGCCGCTGTGCCCACTTGGCGCAGAGAGGTGAGCTGTGGCCGGAGGTCACTGATGGGAGCCTGTGGGTACCTGGTGTGGGGAGGAGGACAGCACCTCATGGTAAAGCCTCCACCTCAGGCTCAAGCGTGTGGCACTTCAATTACACATTCTGCCTAATTACGACCATCAGAGTTTCCGTGCTGCTTCTGGCAGCGCAGTTGCTCTGATTGCACACTTTGGCTCTATTAAAATCTCTCCTTGTATCACGGATCTGAAAACAGGCATGACAAAAATAAAAGTGTGTATACTGTAGCAGTAGAGATGGCCATTTTCTACTGTTTATTCTCTCCACTGAAGACACCGATGTTGAAAAACATGAGAGCGTTCTGCTTTCCTGTGTTCTTGCATTGTTCATTAACACTTTGTATCACACAAGTCGGCAGGAATGTGCATTTGATTTCTGCTTTTTTATTATCCTGAAGGTTCTCTTTAGTGTATGCTGAAACACATAAAATCTCTAGATGGACTGAAAACTTTCAGAGTGACCTCTTACAGGGCTACAGGTGAAACATCAGAAATGGAAACATCATTGTCAGCAGTAGATTTGTCGTGGGTTTTGAAGTTGCAGCTGCAGTTAAATACATGAAAACATGTGTGACCTGCCTCTGTTATTTCTTAGCCAGCAAACATGCTTGGCAAAGTGCACCTCTTCATTTTAGAAAAAAAAAAAAGATGCTTTAGTTCCGTATGCAGAGCCCTGAAATACTTTTATTTCGTGTAGGTGCAAGTCATATAGACGTGTGTAGGGGCTGATTTTGATTCAGATTATTTAGTAGGGTGGTATTGTTTCTGACAACAAATATTTAATCCTTCAAAACAAGATATTAAAGAATTTTGTTCTAGGAAACTAGGAAATCAAATGCTTTTTATGGTCTTTTTTTTCCTCTGCATGCTAGAAAGGGAATTCCTGCTCATTGCGTATTTGTGCACACAAACCACTTTTGAATCAAGCGCTTATTTACACAGAGATGTCATCAACAGAGACTGACAGCAGGTTTGAACCTTGTGAAGGGGAGGAACTTTAGCCTGAGCAGCTGGTGGCGGGGTTATATGAAGACTGGGTGGATCCCAGCAATTCTGCTGTGGCTTTACAGAAAACTGCATTGTCTAGAAGGGAGAATGATTCAGTTCACCAGCAGGTATAGATTATAAGGAAATTTCATCTTTATTTGAAGTTACATGTCCAGACCTATTGAGCAAAGATATTTGTCTTTGTTAGTGTTATAAAGGATTCAGTCTTGTACGTTGCCCAAGAAAAACCCTGTATGTTAGAAGGCAGATGTGTTTAATTCCTTTCTTCGTCCCAGTGGAGCTAAGTTTACTGCCGTTACACCTTTCTTCTAATAGGAAGCTTTTGTGCAGAACAGTTTGCCTTGTCAGTCCCTTTTTCTTTGAGCTGAGAATGAGAAGTTTTTACGTATTCAGGGCTAAAATAACAATTCTCTGTATGGGGAGACTGAGGCCAGTAAAGACCCTGTTGTGCTTGTGATGTTGGGAGCCCTGCAAGGCAGCAGGAGATGGAGCATCCTGTGGTACTTTGCCCATGGGATCAGCACCGTCGTTGTGTTTCCCGTCCTCCCAGGTACCAGTTGGAGCAACTCAGTGTAACTCACAGCAAATTTGCACTCACCAAAATGGCATTAAGAGATTGCGCTACAGGAGCAGTCTGCGTGAGGGAATGGCTTCCCACTTTGGGGAAAAATCTGTTGTGCAGGTGGGGTCAGAGCCTGGGGTTGGGAAGGCAGTTAATTCCATTTTGCCTGTAGAGTATGCTAAATAAACACGGAGTAGCCAGTCGTTTGATGCATGACTTGGTTCTCGTCTTACAGGGATGTGAATCCCTGGCATTGCTTGGGGGTTACACAGGTATAAATGAGAGAAGAACAAACTGGCAGCATACAGGTCTGGAAGGCACACTGCAAAGGAAAGGACTTTAAACTTTGAAATGTAGACAGTATGTGGGCAATTGGAAAGAAGAGTATGTCCTGGTTTGGGGGGATTTTGTGGGGGCTTTTTTTCCCCACACAGGGAACAAAAGAGACTGTTGGTTTGGGTTGGTAGTAATGTATAGGGTGACACGTTAAATGGATTTCACTCACCTGTTGTCAGTTTAAAACAAATACATAGATACTGTGAGAATTTATGCAGTACAAAACACAGACAAAGACCCAAGAGAGCTCTGTGGACAAAAGTAGCTGGAAATGACTACAAATCTGTATTCCAAAGTGTTACAGAAGCAGACTCCCAGCTTTGGAAACATGGCAAAAGAACCTGGAAATGGTGGACAATTGTAGGTGAATGCCAGTAAATAAGAGTAAACTAATCTGTTGTACTCATTTATTTCTTTCCTTTTCCTCATTTCATATTTTCCTGTTCTTAAAATTAATCCATCCAATAAAAAATGTGAGGTTAAATGGCTAAATTCACTGCTCAGTCACAGTTAATCACTGATGTTCATATTGGATGAACTGGTTGAAATTCTTGCTGAAAACAAGTGTAGAGAGATGATGAGATTCATGGTGGGGAAATGGCCACCATTCATCTAAAATGTTTTCAGTAACAGCACCGGGAAGGGAATACACTGGTGCAATCTGTAGTTCTTGGTTTTGTTTTAAAGGTCTCTAATGAGCCATGTGTGCAATGCATTTCACCCTGGGAAATCCCACTGAAATCTGGCACTTGGATTTCATTTCTTGTGCTGCTATATTTAGAGCAGAAAGCAGATCTCCCAGTGTGACTCCTTCTGGCTTATAGAAGCCCTGTGAATTGTCTTAGTAATATACACTAATCGGTTACCAGAGCTGCCAGCCCCCTGTGAAAATCCTTTAAAAATGATAAAAAGTGGAAGTAAAGCAGTTGCCCGTACTTTCAGGCTGCAGTCACGTGGCAGTAGCCAGTCCTTGTGTCTGTGCCATGGGGATGAGGAACAGATGACCTCGATGTTGTGATGTGGTCTTTATTACTGTGACCTGTTGCTCAATCATTGTTTTTCTGCACCTCCTACTTTCTCCTATGGATAAGGAGTCTGATCAGAGGTGTCTCCATTGAGTTTTAATGAGTAAATTAGAGATTTTAACAATTTGCAGTTGATGGTAGTCTCAGAGCATGCGTGTTCCCTTCCTCACTATTTGTCCGTGTTCACTAGTAAAAGTAATAGGCAGTCTGATGTATTTATTTTTAATAAGTTCCCATCTTTCTTGACCTTAGTTGCATTAAAAATCATTCACAGCCATGCCAAGTCAGGCATTCAACATCATCTTCTTACAATCAAAGGAACGAACCTTTCTTTTCAATACAATATTTTTCCTGTGCCTGCCAGCCCAGCTGTACACAGATTTCTGCAGTTGAAGTGCCAGGGTGGTCCATGCCTTATGTTAAAGAAATGTGGTGTCATGGATGTTTTTAAATTACGGGGAAGGGAGGCAGGTAATATATATCAGTATTTGCAATGTAATGTGAGAATATGGCATTTTTATGTTCTAGTATTTTGAGATGTATTTCAGGCATTTCATACCCTTTCCATACTTGTGTGTACAGGAAAAAAATCTTTAGAACTTAAGAGCAATGAAATCACTATGGCTTGGTAGAAATGGCATTCAAAATCTACTAAATTAAGCAGAGAACATGTCCATCCTAACAGCTTTTTGTTATCTTTCACAGTTCTTTGATAGGGATGTAATTTTCTGTATCACTCAGAAAGATGACTGGATATTTTTTCTATTAAATTCTGAAGGACTTAAACCTTTTCTGGCTTACCTTTGCTATTTTTCATGTTTATATACAAGAGTATAATGCATCAGCATTTTTATATGTTTCCCATATAAAAATGAGACGTGCTTATAGAGGCTGTCAGACTTTCTATTCCACAGAATAACTGGAGCGTCACTGTAAGTTGACACCAGCCTAAAAATCACATATAGATGCTGAAATGTCTTATTTTATGGCCCTGTCACTATTTAATAGCTAAGCTGTGCCCTTTTCTTAATTTACTATCGCTATCTAGAAGTACATTAGTGTTGGGGGATGCTGCTGCAGAGGTCCCAGGGTAGCTCTGCTGCTTTTGTGGGTGCCCTGAAGTCAGCAAAGCTGCGTGTTGGCTAAGGATCTGGCCAAGCTGTGATAATTAACTGGTGAGTTAGAAATGATAAGGAGAGCAGTCTACAGTGCTTTAACCTTCTTTCAGCAGGTTTCTCCTACCAGAGACTGGAATATAAAATGATTACTTTTTCCCTCTCTCCTCTGTATTTAGCCTCAGGAGGTTTCTGATAGGTTTTGGCTATTAAAGACAGTATTAAATGCCTAGCTGGAAGCTATCTGGCATTCATAACCTCAAGCTATTTAGGAAATCAGAAAAGCTGAATGGATTTTTTTTTTATTATTTTTTTTTTTAAGAGAAGAGCTACAAGAGCAGAAGGCACTGCCTGCCTTTCAGGTGAATTCCACTCAGGATGATAAATTATGTCTGAACTGAACTAAAATGTTCCTAATGGCCCTAGTCAAAAGGCCTATTACAGGATGTCTAACTCACTTAAATTCCTTTCTGCTTTAAATCGTTAATGATTAAGTATTTTAGGGCTAAACTGATATGCACTTAAAGGGCAGTTTGTTTTAAGGTTAGCCAAACTTAAAAATGAGCACCTGAACTGAGGTATACAGACTTGCTTGGCTTCCACTTCTGGCAGTGGAATCAGGATATTGTCTCTACAGGTGGGTAATTTTGTGGGGATATTTGCAGGACACCAGGAAGGTTTATGGAAAAGGAGGCAGAGGAACATTTTGGAGCAGAGAGAAAAATCAGCTTTGCCTTGCCCTTGTGATTTTTAAATCACACTTCTGATATTGCAGAGAGAAAGTTTATTTGTCTTTCGTTATGATATTTGGAAGAAGTAACCATACAGTGACATAAAGGACATTTTCCCAAAGGAACAGCTGGGAAGTTGTAAGTTACAAGTCTCCAGTCTTGTACTGGCTTATGCAGTTACTTGCTTTTAAGCGTGGTTTTACAGCAATGAAGCTGCTAAATCTGTCTAGTAATTACAAAGATTTGGACTGCTGTCCAGTTCTGTGCTGCTGCCTGCCCAGCTGCTGACCAGTAAGCGATGCCACACGCTTGTCTGTAAGGGTGTGGAAATATGTAGTAGATACCTGTTCAGCATGGTCAGCTTAGGAACGTCTCAATTTCTTAAATTTGTAATGTCTCCTGACAGTGAATCACAGAAAATTCCAAGTCACTTCACATTGTCCCTTACAGGACATGTGTACTCACAGCAGCCATGCTCATGTCGGTATGGATGCCTGCAGGTCCAGTTTTGCTTTCATTAGGCTCCTGGAGGAGTTTGTGGGACTTGAGGTTTGCCTTCTAATCCTTCTGCATGAGCATCATCAGTATGCTGATTCAGCAATTACACACACCATCTTTGCTCAAGCAAAGTCAGATGTGACCTTAAGATGCAGTATCTGTGATCAGACTCACACACATCTTCCTTCAGTCAGGGCATTGACTCAGAGCCAGCAAGCAGCACATACACGAGCAGATACCGCGCAGAAATACCAAGACTGGCCCCATAATAAAAGATATGTGCATGCCTGATGTATGCACACAGAAGTTGGTAAACTTGCAGAGAAAGCTGAAAGAGCATGTTTTCCAAAATATCTACAGTGCTCCTTGTGGTGTAGAGACAGGTGTCAGGCATCTAGGACTGTAACACTGCCATCTTCCATCGTTTTTATTGCAGAATAAAGGGTGTATTCTTTATAAATTTCAAAATACTAATTTTCATTTGTTTTTTCCCCTCTTGATGATGCAGCTCCCCACTGGAGATTTTAAGCAAATATTGTTCCCAGCTTGTTTGGGATGCTGTTAATGTGAATTCCTGGCCCAGTGCAGTGCAAACGTATGGCTCCTTCAGAATATTTCTGCTTCCCACTGTGTTGCTTCCCCTTTGATATCTGGTGAGTCAGCAGGTTTTTAATTGCTGTTCCTTTTAGCTGGGAGTGCTCTCGTTCAATATCTTAAATATTTGATTGGTCCAGCTTTCCAGATAGTGCTGGGCACACATTGGGATGTACAAACTCCCGATGCAAAAACCTGTTGCCCCTCCAGACGGCAAGCTTGGGAGCTCAGCCCGAGGCTGTGTCTGGGAAATGTCGCCTGGAGCCCGTGGGGGCTGTGGGGAGCCGTGCAGGCCAGGTGGCTCAGGCTGCTGGGAGGCAATTTTGGATGGCAGCATCTGTGCTCAGGAAGACTTGCTGCAGGAGGGTCTGTGAGTCACCTGAGAGGCCCCTACATGGCCAGGAGGCTGCTCCCAGGACTCCTTTTTGCTCTTTTTTAAAGAAGCAATGTAGACAGACCCACTGGGATACTCCTGTGCTTGGTGAATTGTGGAGTGTGCCTTCAGGGACTCAGTAAGATAGGATATTATAGCCAATAAAATTATCTTCTTGTAACTTTCCTGAATATTATGCATGTATTTCATACTCAGTGAGCTGAAATAGGGGCACTTTTTATAGCACTTGCCAAGTGTTTTAAATGAATGCGTTGTATAGGGACAGTCTCTTGTGTCTCGCATAAGAAAGCCTGACTTCCAGGTACGGCTGTTATTGGCACCACCACTGGGCAGGGTTGGGTCTTCAGCCTTGCAGATGCCTCCTTGAGAAGAGAAATCCAGTTCAGCATTCACAAACATGCAATACCTGCTCACAGAAAGCTAGGACTTGGTGACTGTAAATGCCTCTGTGTGTTGGGGAGGTATCTCTCCATATGATGCTGCGTAGGAGCGTGCAGACTCTCATATCATGGCAGAGCATGAACAGCCCTGAGATCGTCAGCAATGTAGGTTTGAGGCAGTAGCTGCAATGCAGTCTGTGGAGGAGAATATCCCAAATGTATCTCTCTGTGTCTGCGTCTGGGCTTCACATTCCTCTGAAGTCTCACTGCCTCTGCGTTTCTGGTGGAGCATGGAGTCACATTAGGAGTAGTATAAAGAGGAACACCGAGAAATGCAGAGGGCAGTGCACTCTTAGCACACACATTCAGTCACTTCGCTTGTGGGTGGCACTGGAGAGAAGAAAGAGCTTGATCAGAATAATGAGGAAAGGAAGAGCTGTACAACCTCACTTTGTTAATCTTATTAGCCTGGTCCTAATGTAAGAGAAGCTGCTCAAGCAATGGCATGAAAAAAATCACAGAAGTTTCCCTCCCACTGGGTCAAAGAGAAGCAATCTCTCTCCCACTGAAAGGATGAAATAAATGTAGCTGCTATTAGAGCAGAGCAGTGAACACCAGGACTATCATTTTGTAGAACAGACCTCTTAAATGGACCTTTAGATTAAGAAAAATAGGTGCAGAATAAAATTTTGTCCTGAAGCAAACTTGGCAGTACTGCAGCAGTGAGATGGAAGAACCCTATGAATAGGCAAGTGGTGTTTTCCCACATTATTCAAAGTGCCCACTTGCTGAACAAGTGGAGCAGAAAGTTCTCAATGGATGAGGAATGGGGAGAGAACAGTCCATCTGCGTGGAGCCTTGACTTCGGCCAGACCATTAATATCAGGGATGTTTATGACCCTCCAGTCAAGCAAGGGAGAATAACTCATCAGCAGTCAGGTTCAATCCAGCTAATGTTTCCAAGATTAAGTGCTTACTTTCAGACCAGATCCAATTGCCAATTTTATGGTGAACCTTTCTGTCCTTACAATTTTCAGTGTTTGGGCTGCTGCAGGTTTCAAGCTCTGGAGCATAACTTATGGTGCTACCTACAAAGAGAAAGCTGGCAAGAAATGTGGGAGAGCTTGAAAGTCTTCCTTTGCTCTGAACGATGTGGACAATTCCTGCTATGATGCCTTGTGAAAGCCATCCTTAGTTTCAGTATCTGGATTCAGCAGATGCCCTTGATGTCAGACAGTCACTCTTGTGTCCCTTCAGCCACATACAGTTCTCCAGGAGCTCAAAGCCAGTGGTCCTGCCTGGACTGTGTGATGCGACTGGTGGGACAGCTGATTAGTGAAGAAGACCTTATGTGGCCTTCAGGGACCAGGTTGGCCATTGTTGCCCCATAGCACTGCAAGACTTTATTTTTGGAAGTATGCCACTTACAGATTTGGCCAGTATCTTCATTAATGGAAACCAGTTGATGGTCCAGTCCTGTCCAAGGTAATTGAGCACACAGAGAAAGCTTAGTGACTGCCAACTTCAAGGACAGGCCAAAGCTACAGGCTTCTACAGCAGTAATACATGCTGTGTTCTAGATTGGAAAATCAGGGAAAGAACTGTACACAAACATCTCAGCTCTCAAGAGTGGATTTGTAATGGAAGTGGGCTTCCAGTCACCTACTCAGTGCCCATGTTGGGGAAGATTTCCATAGAGCCAGTTTACCTGTCTCCTGTTGATAAAAATAATTGGAATTATTGGACCTTCAAAGCCGTGAAGAAAGTAATGGATGACCAGCTGCACTTAAAATGAAAAAGTAATCTCTGGAATAATTACTGCCAGTCAACCCGAGCCCAGCTGTGAAATATTAATAGGTTGCTTGATCAGTGTATACAGAGCTCTCAATCATCCTCCTAGAGAGCAGCACAAACCCAGAAAAAGGCTCAAAATTTGTAGTCAACCAGATTATTGACAGGGGCAGAATAAGATATTCTAATGTGGTATTTGCTGTAAGAAAGTAACAGTTATTGGGCCCTAATGGAAAACTTTTTCTTAATATTTGTAAGTTCGGAGATGATCTGTCTTAGGCTTCTCCAAGCACCCGCCATCTCGCAGTGGACAAGCAGTGGCAACCTTGTGCTCTGCAGAGCTTTGCACAGCACTGCTGTAAAACTCAGCAGCATGTGACAGTCTTGGAGAAAAAAATAAAAATGAACAGAGAGCCTTCTATATTTAACACTAACCCGTGTGCCTTAGAGCTTTGGAAAGACAGAGAAGTGAGCTGCCACCCTGATCCAGCAAAGGACTGCACTTCAGGCGTGTGAACAGACCCGTTTGCTTCAGAGAGACTTTGCATAAGCTTAAGCACTTTGTGAGACTGAAGTCTACTGAGTAGGAGTTCATAAATAAAAAGAAAATGCTCTGCACTAGATTTCTCTTCCTGAGCACTTGAACTTAAGGGAAGTTCAGCTTCAAAACTGGGAACCAACTAGGGAACAAGCACAGGCTGCTTTGATTGGAAATGCTGCAAAGTTTTGATTGTGCCATCAGATATGGGCCTCATGCTGCATTTGTTAATAGGAATGATTGTTTCTTTGCTGTCTCTCGTCTGTCTACCTGCTCCTGGTCCCAGCAGATCTGTGCATCTCAGTCTCTGTCCTCCCACGTTGCCTAGATGTGGGAACAGGACAGTGCCAAACCTCGGAGGAAAAGCTGGTTCGTCTCTGAAGGGGATTTCAGCTGTGTGGTTGGGATCTGCCTCACTATGTGTTGCAGAAGAGGAGACAAATAAATCGGAGCATGAAAGAGGATCTGCATGGGGAAAGAGGAAAGCTCTTCCCGATTTTGTGTGAAGGTCAAGTACCAAATGGAAGAAGTAGACCAAAACCATGACATGTCCTCCTTTGTTTCTGTCTGCCCTACGGAGTCAGGGAGAAAACATCCTCTCTGTAACGTGAAGGGCTGTGACTGTTTGGCCTTTGTGGGCTTTATGGGGCAGAGACGGTTCTTTCTTTGGATGGTGCCAGAGTAGGGTGTACATCCATAATAAATGCACACTGAGCAGAGAGAGAGACACAAGAAGGTGTCAAAACCTATCTGTGTCCCCGAGATGGGTGTCAGGAACTGTTTCTGTTATCGATCTACTTTGCTGTTTAATTGCAAGGAGGAGGGGAGTTCCTTAGTGTCTTCTGAATAGCCAAGAGAAAGAATTAGGATCCTTCAGAAAATAATTCAGGGCATCTAAGTTATGCTTCTGCACTGAATGGCACTTGAACGAATGTCTCTAGCCACCTAATTTAAGCACATATGTTAGGTACTAAATTTAGTTAGTGTGAATATTTCCAATGCATCAATTTCACAAACTTCTTTTTAAAACTAGGAAATTCTAAGCTCGAAACTGACTCTTTTCACTACAAGAGTAGAGGGATTTGGGTCTCTGTAGTCACCCTATGCAGCTTTGAATTTTGATTTTTGATTCCCTGAGAAGCAAGTGGCCCAGCCTCACACTGGATAGTGCTGGGGTTCCCCTTCTCCCTGCAGCTCTACAGCTGGCTTTTTGTGTAACCTCACATCATTTCTCTGGCCCTTTTTTCTCCTTCCTAATCCCTTCCAAATTTCCACTATGAAATTTTTTGGAAGGGACAAGTTTTGTATAATAAGGTACATTATTATTATTGTTAGGTTTGTGATTATTATGTTTATCTCTCTATATATATCATAGCAAACCTAGGCTCAGATTTCAATATTAACCAGTAGACTCCCACCTCAGTAGTCCATTTGGTTGAATATGGAGCAAGTAGTACAGTACAGACAACTTGCTGTTCTGGGCAATGTGGGCTAGAGGAGCAGAGTCTTCCAGTGTCTGCAGGCAATGTCAGAAAGCCTGTTGAGCCACATGTTTGAGATGACTGCTCTAGGTATTATTGCATTATAAATAGCAGCTAATAATAGTAGCATAACAGCAAGGTTCTCAGCTGATGTAAATTGGAAACTGTAATTCTGTAGAAGTTAATGGAGCTCAACTGATTTACACTAGTTGGCTGTCTGGCCCCTAGCAAATGATTCTAAATCTGATAAAATTAAATGAGATTCAAAGCTCCCTCATATAAGAGAATATTCAGCCATATCTCTGCTGTCAGACTTTTGCACAGCTGTCAAGCTTTGTCGCTGGGGCTTTAAGGTCCTGTTTCAAGTTCTTGATTTTATTATTTGATATTTTTTCACTTCTCTCTTTTATTTTGTTCAGTTAGTTAAATCTTTACTTCCCAAAAGAAGAATTAGAAAAATCACCCATTTTGATGGATCATTAAGTGCCATTTCTTAGTATTCACAAGTTGTTGGCAGAGATCTTAAAGCCATTGAGATTTGTGCCCTTTAATTTCAGTTCAAAATGCAAATAGACATTGAAAACATCTGTTCAGCATCCATGTTGGAGAGGTCTGCAGCTTCTGTGTTTTTCCCTTGTTCTCGGTAAAGTACTGTAAATTTTATTTAATATGATTGCCTCCAGCCTATAAATTAAATAAAAAAAAGCAGGTCTTCAAACCTGTTGGAGGTAAAAACTGTGCATTGAATTAGTTTATAAGTTCTCTTTGCTGTCACCCAGTTTGGCTGTATTACAGGCTGTGGCCTGATGTGTGACGTGGATCAACAAGGTGACTGGTCCTCGGGAGAGTTATACTGTGGTCAGAAGTGAGGTGCAGGTTTAGGAGAGGTTCATCCTTTGAACATTTCTTGCTTGTCTCTCATCTACTGGCATAAATGGACAAATCATTGTTCCTTCTCTCAATTCTGTCTCAAAGATCCAAACCGGCTTGAATGCTCTTAAGAGCAGCTTTTAGAAATCCAGACTGGTTTGACAGAACTGGGTTGAGGGATGGCTGGGTGTGCTGTGCCCTGCGTGGGGGTGGACCGAGGAACGGCTGAGTGTGGGTGTAAGGTGGTGACTTCGCAATTGCTCGGCTTTGAGCAGAACAGCACATCTGACCGCAGCGTCTGTTCGGAGGAATGTATTTAGATTTGCTGGTTTTGAAGCAGAAACCTAATCTAGCAATTGCCCTGTGAGTCACTGTTGCACTCTTACCTGTATGCCTGAAGCAGGACAAAGTCACTTGAAATGAAAAAGCTTCAATGCAAAACTTTCCTGAGAGCTAGGATGACTGGAAACAGCCACAGGCAGGATCTCTAAACAAGTCCCAGGACTGGGACTACTCAGATGGGCGGAAAGCACCTGTCACTTGAGGCCATGCTGCTGTTAATAGTTTTGGGTGGCTCCCACAGATGTTGATGTGAAATAAAATGCTAGAAGTTTGTTTGAGAACAAGTGTAAAGCTCATACAATAGATTTGTTTTCTTTACTACATTGTTGCACACAGAAGTCTTCACTAAAGCAGAAGTTAAATGAAATCATTAAGATTATCTCTGCTGAATTTGATTAAAAATGTAATGTGTGTTTAAAAATTCATGGCACAGACCCACAGTTACTCATGCAGACATACGGGGTGCAATCATAAAGCCTATGTTTGTTGTAGGAAACCAGCATTAAAAGTTGCATCCATCCTTGTTTGAGTTAGAAGGCCTTGGTGCATTCTTTTTATCTGAAAACTTTCTCCCTAAATTCATGTCTCCAGTCAGTCTGTTGGACAAACAACTTCCCATTGTATCATTTCTATTTGATTCATTCATAAAGCTGAAATCTCAAAGTAGACTTGAAAGAATAAAACATAATCTGATTCACATATATTTTTCCTAATTCTGGTAGTGAGCTCAGAAAATCTACATTCTTTGAAAATACAGAGTGTTGGATTTCCCAAGGCATAAAAACATCCATAGTGTATCTTGCTGTAAATCAAGCATGGCATCGCTGTGCCGGCATGGCTCCTTCACTGGGTGGAGAAGACTCCACACTCCTGGGTCCAAGCAGCAGTTGCAGGGTGGACCATGTTTCTCTTAAGACCCTCCTAATGTTGTAATTTGTTGGTGAACAACATTCATAATTGCTGCAAGTATATTTAGAGTAAACAGCGATAAAATATGTATATATAAAAGAAAATGTCATGTCCAAGCCTAATGGAAAATGAACCTCCACGGATCCCTAGAAATTATAGATTACTGGTTTTTGTAAGGCTAAGCAAAAATGCAGTGGCACTTTGTGCTAAGATCGTTGAATTACTTTGTGTGAATAAGGGTAACAAGATTTGGACAACACTAGGAGGGAGACAGGGAAATTAATTTTCTTGGTGTGCTGCCTGTAACTTTCAAACAATTCTGGGAGACTCCTGATAAGGGCCAGTGAGACTTGTTCTGGGAGCAAAAATGATGTTAACCAATCTGCGAGTAAACTCTAGCTCGGCACTCCACTTGTCATTATTCAATCTGTCCTGACGAATAACACAGATAAAAGGATACTCTAGTCCCATGATGCAGAGGACTGATACACACAGTGAATCATAATCAAACCAGGGACTCATTTTTTCCTTTTTTTTTTGTTTTTAAAGTAAGAGAAGCAGTTACAAGCTTTTAAATGGCATCATATATTATTTGTTCTCTTTTGGCAAAAATGCTTGCTTGCATCTCTTAATGGAAATCATCTGGGCTTTTGAGAAATTATTTAAGACTCATTTTAGCATGCATTGTTATTTTTTGTTTAGCCAAGCTCTGGGCCAAGTGTAATTTACTTGATATTAATTAGTCCAGAGCTCTGAAATGGACATACAGAGCCAAACTGCTTTTGTACTGTATTACCCAGTTTTTAAAAATTAATCTACAAATCCCCAAATCTCTCTCTCATCCTGTACTTCAGATCAATGCAAGCCCAAAGTTTTGCTTTGTAAGATATCATTTCCTTATTGCTAAATATGCTAAATATATTCCGAAGTTAGACATTGCCTCTACTCACTACATACATTTTAAGAAATGTTTTTTTTAGATGTGGGTATGATAAAGGTATTACAAAGAATGCTTTTAGGACTTGTAATGCATCTCCAAAGACAGGAGAAACACATTTCCTCCTGTTCCAACTGCAGTACGACTGCTCCTCTACTGTCTTCCTGAAGGAAAGGAGTAAGAAGAGAAGTCAAAGCACAGCCCCTAGAAATCTGAGTAAATTTTCTTAAATGTGTTTCTGAGTAAGTCTTCATGGAGCATCAGTTAACTGTGCAGTCTCCATGAAGAGGCAACCTTTGGCATCCTTATGTGCTGACAGTGTTCACCAAGTTGGCTTCGATCATCAGCTGTTGCTGCTCCTTTCCCTCTGGCCATTGCCTTGAACCCTGTTGTGCAGCCCTCCGCTCTTCTGAGCTCATCCTAGAGAAATAAGATATTCCATTAAGGCATGCATTAAGGAAGATATTGCCTTTTTTTTTCTGTGATAGAGAAATCGTATATTAATTTGTCTAGACCAAAGACATAAATGTTTGATTTTCATGGAGTCACTGTATTAAAAAAAAGTATGCAGAGTTCACTTTTGTTTCATTAGTTGAAATAAGCTAAGGCAATTTTAGATCATAAACACAGTTTTTGATTCTATTGGCATAGCTTTAAAATACATTTAAAATCTTGTTACTTGAGGTCTGTAAACAAAATATAGTTCCTTTATCTAATTTATGTTGTCAAGAGCAAAGTAATTTACATAAGAGGTTTGATAGACTATCAGGAACAGCTATACTTTCAGAGAGAAAAGCCTATTAGATCTTAATCCATCTGATAAGCATATTACTTCCACCAAAGCCGAACTGCTTTCGTATTCTGTATAAATAATTCCATTTAGTGTAATTGATTATTTTACAGCAGGAACCAAGATAGATATTGTTGGAGGAGAATCAGCCTATTAGTCATGTTTTGGAGCTTGTTCTGGAGAAGATGGATTTCGATAAACTCAGGCTAGTCTGAGCAATTTGCAGAGCAGATCACTAGCGAAGTTGTCATTGTGCAGCTTCTGTTCGCTCTCAAATACCGCCGGCGCTATTGTAGTTCGGTACAAGATAATAGCAATAGCTGCATGCAGAAACCAACTTCAAAGTGATGTAGCGAGCTGTCATCATGCCTTGGTCTGGAACTGTATTATACTTTTGGAAATTGTTAGGCAATCAATGCAGAAAAGCTGCAAAAGGCAACGTTCATTTTCTTTCTGCAAAAGCATGATTTATAGGTGCTGCAGACTCCGGTATGTCAGGAATATTTGGTCTCCGTTCTGGGGATACTTGGTGGGTCCTCCAGCAGCCAGCTGCTTGCCTGTGGTAAGGTGGGATGCCTCAACAGTGTTTTGAGAAGAGTTATCCGGGGCAGATGTGAGTTGAAATGGCCTTGCTGCAGTGCAGTAAGAGTTATTTTCTGTAATTTTTTTTAGCGTAATGAAAAGATTAGCGTGAAACTACTTTATCTATCTATTTTGTCTTGCTCTTTCCTTCTTGTCCCGGTTGTTTTTTTTTTTTGTGCCTGTGTGTTACCCTTTTTCCTAGCTGCATGATTACGCATTCGCTTTTTGTTTATTGCATTCTCGCAGCAAATGGAATCACACACTTCTAAGGGAAATGTGTTACTGCCAAAGAGCACGAAGCCGTGTTTGTGTGTGAGGACTTCTAAAGGTTCTGTTTAAAAGAGCAGGCTGTGTTTAAGCATAAGTATAATCCATGTGTGGTGACATTTCAAGGTTATGGAAACCCAGAATTGTTTTTCACACTCAATATTTAAACTTCAGCAACGGGAACAACTGTTGTCTTCATCATGGTGGGCTGCCACAGCAGGTTAATGTACCTTTAGCAGAAAATAATTGGGAAGGGTGGTTCCTTGAGGGAATGCTAAACATGTTTTTAATTGTAGTATAAATATGTCATTGCCTTTCTAATTCAAGTTATATATGCATCGGAGGTTACAGGGTGCCAAAGGGCCCGCCGTCATGATATATTGCCCCTCAAAGCAGCCATGAAATATAGATGTAGCCCTGCCGAAGTTGTAAAAGCTCTTTACTAACTCTCTTTAAGTAGATGAAGAATGAGAATTTGATGCATAGTATTTCTTTTTTATTTGCATAAACTCCAAATGGCTTCCAGAACAGAATGAAAGTAAATGTAATAGTTCATGATTAGATAGGGAAAGGAAAAGAATACAATGTGATTGAAGATATAAGGAAGAAATTCTTCACTGTGAGGGTGGTGAGGCAGTGGCACAGGTTGCCCAGAGAAGCTGTGGATGCCCCGTTCCTGGAAGTGTTCAAGGCCAGGTTGGATGGGGCTTTGACCAACCTGGTCTGGTGGAAGGTGTCCCTGCCCATGGTAGGGGGGTTGGAACTGGGTGATCTTCAAGGTCCCTTCCAACCCAAACTATTCTATGATTCTGCAATGAGGGTTTGAAATAGGATTTTTTTTCTTTTTCATGGTGGTGCTGAGGGTTGTGCTTCCTACAAGCTAAGCACTACTGGAGACTGAAGTTTGTATTTCAGCTAGGGTTTGGTTATTGGGAAGACATTGAATGAGCTTCCCCTGCAACTGTGGCAGCAGCTCAGACCCTTCTAACGAGCAAAAAGTGGTTCTGGAGAAATACTCGCAAGTGACATTTGAAATACTCATTTGAATGCTAACCAGGGGTTGTGTCATGAGCAGCCCATGGGCTCTTTGCAGAACATCTTGTCAAGCCATTAGCAATGCCAAATAAAAAACAGAGAAAATTGTTCTAATATTTCTAGGAGTGAGTTTGTTCCATCTCCCCCTGTATACGGCATGATGCAGAACATGTTTTGCCATTTGAAATTACAGCATGTGCTGAATTGTGACAAGCTGGGCTTTCGTTAGGGCTGTGGGTTATTCTCCACCAGAGCACAGCCGAATTGCGGGGCTGGCTTCCCAGAGACGCTGGTTCATGCTCAAACCTGAACTGTAAAGGCGAATCTCACTGCTGAATTCATTCTGCTCGCCCCTCTGCTGTCTCTGAAATGCATTCCTTTATTTGTGTATTTTGTAAATGGAGCAAGTGAAACATCAGGCATGAAAAAGATGTATGAGTTCAGCGCTTCAGCTACTGAAATGGAAATGAAGTTTGATGAATTTGTATCAGAAAAAATGCTTGAATGAAGGCATGTTCAAGACTTTTTTGGAGAGACTTTTTTTTATATTACAGCCAAAACATGAAAATTTACCTTACAGAAATTGCTAAGGAAGAAGGTAAAATTAATCTTTTTGCAGGGTGTTGCGTATGTGTTGTAGTCCCATCTAAGGCCAACACTGGTTTTACTTGTTCCTTAGATTTTGAACTGAGACTTTCAAGGGAGGGGATAAGTCTCCCTCAGCTACAGCCAAGTATGCAAATATAACAGCTCCAATTACAGACGCAACTGGGTACAGATATGCGCATTTTTGTCGTGAAATCTTTAAAACAAACTTCATGTAAAAATAAAGGGAAACCTGATGTGGTGTCAACAGTGTAGTACCTGGCTGGTGGCATCCCATAGAGTGACAGTGACCTTTCCTTGACAGGCTTTTGTGCTCCGTCCTGCAGGGAAGAGAAAACGTGATAAAGTGACTCTGATAAGCAATCATTGATTTATATGAGAACACATGGTTGAATTTGATTGGGATGAATAGGGGATCAGAAATCAATTAATGACTGATAATTGTTTCTTCTGCAAATTGATTTCAGATTTTGGCAGCCTTTAGGAAAAGTTCTGCCAGGTTGAATGAGCTTATAATGTTAAAAACCAGGCAAGAATATGTATCACTTAATTAGTCCTCATCTTTTGGTATAGTCTTAAAATACCTGAAGTAGGAACAGGAGAATAAATCACATCTTTGCCATCTTGTGCCCATTTTCACTTTTTTTTTTTTTAAATTTTCAATCTTAATCTTTTCTTTCTAATCGTTTGTTAAAATGTGTGATATGGGTTTGCACATGGATCTTTCTCCTTTTATACATGGTCGCTATGTTTAAGTGCTCATGTCTCCGGAGGAATTACAAAAGGGTTCATTATCAGATTCCAAAAACATGTGCGACTTTATTATACATCCCATCATCATGTTGAGGAATTGTTAGTTAGTCCCACAAGTTGCCTGATCTTTCTGACTATTGTGGGAAGGACAAAAGTGAGAAGCTTTAATTGCAACCAGGAGGAACAGGCGAGCCGCGAGGCGAGGGTCGGGTGTGCTGAAGTGTTGAATGCTTCTGCAAACTTTGAGCCTTCCTGCAATTCAGGGTAAATTGAAAATATTCTGTACAACTGAAGATGAGATCTTTTATACCCAGAGAAATGAATACACTAAATTCTAAAGGGATTAATGACTCCAATGTGCTTAGAAAGAAAGAAAGTAAAAATATTTACTTTTGAAAGTATGGTAACTTAGGAGTGGTGCTAGGTAGGGAAGGAGAGTTCACCAGCGGAGCTCAGTGAGAGCTGAGAACATGTAAATATTATCCAGCAGCTCTATAAACGAGGGAAGTTAAACATGCCTTTGGAGATGGGTAATTGTTAAATATTCTAAACTGCTTTATAAAAACTGTGAAAGGTTTCTCTTGCAGGAAGGAAGGGAGGGAGACTTCTTTGTAAAGTTGCCGAAAAGCAAGAACTGCAGTCTAATGTGCAACACTGTGTGTTGCCTGCCGCTGTTTATGTGGCCTAGGAAATCTTCCTTCGTATGACATGAGCCAAAATCCAACCCAGCAAAACCTTATTCTAAATAAATATGTTTATGGCTGAACTGAGTAAGGTCTCAAAATTTTTAACTGTAAAATATGTTGAGCACATAAGCAGAAACATTAATTCATTTTTATAATATGTACATATTTCACAATATGTGAAAAGTCAAAGCATTTGCTTGTGCTTACACATTTGGTGAGTTTTGAAATAAACCTTTTGGCCATTTGGGACCCTCAGCAAGGCAATGGTGCCCATGTGCCCCCTGCCCCATGCTCTGCTTGCAGGGTCACTGCATCCCTCCCCGGTGCGTGCAGAGTCGCAGAGGTGCTCAGGCATATTGAGGACTACCTAGTCATAAATTGTGGTTGCTTCTGAAATTTCTACCAGGAGCAAAACTAGATCCTCAATCTAAATATCTTAAAAGTTTGGTGTTGCCATCCATTTTGTGGGTTTTGTGATGCCGTGTACGTTATCACTGCTGCCGTATGTGTTCATCAAGACCAACTGTAAATATGAAAACACTTATGTAGTGTACAGCATAAAAGCAAGTAAATTCTAAAGTGAAATGGTTTTGGTTACTTGTGAAAACAGAGGAGAAATGAGCGTATTTACAACGGGCACATAACTCCTTCTTTATTTGTCAGAGGCAGGACATGGGTGAATGAATCTGTTCCCAGCCTCAGTGAATTATGGTGAAATAGTGATAGGGTAAAGATGATTCTTTCTTTAGGTGCCCCGCTGCTGGTCAAGCCCACTTGAGACACAGTCTCCAGGCCTGGATGTGCCTCAGCAACGCATTCAGATGTATTTTCAAGAATTAGCATGTGCTAGCAAAGCCCAGAGAATAGGCTGTGCCGCTGAATACTGCTTGTCTGCCACAAATGCAAGGTAATTCATGTTAGCTTAACCCTGCTTAACTGCAGAGTACTCTTTATAGTTATCCAGCTTTTACCACAGGTTACAAATATGAACAGGCACGATAAAATGGCTTGGTAGACCCTCACGAGTGCGTTTGGCTGTGCTGACTTATCCATGTGCGTAAGTCTTTATTGCACAGATTTAGACATGGGTTTATCTGGCTGCAAACACCCAGCACTTAGGCGTCCAGTCTGATTTTCTCTGAAAAATTTTAGAATGCAACCTTTGAAAGGGGACAGTCAGAACTATCAATTACTTAATAAAGATAATAGCCTTTTTGGGACAGGGTTAATAATGAAAGTAATTACGAATGGGGTTTTGGCAGATTAAATGGACTCTCCAGTTGACGTGAGATTTAGTTCTTCCCTGTGTCAGTATCGGTAGTGAAATATTTGGATGTGTTTTTCAGTGATATCTGTCAGATTGTCCTTTTTATTTTCCATGTAGCCATTGACCTCAAGCAGTCTGTGAATAAGAAAGAAAGAAGGAAAATTAGTATCTAATTTAAAAGGCTGGACTATATTCTTGCAGTGTCCTCAGGGTTTTGATAGCACCTTTAAGGCCCAACTCCTCTTACTTAATAAATTCTGGATGTAAAACTCCACTTACACACATCATATTAAAAAAAGTTTGGAACATTAACTTTAAGGAGAGTCACTTCTACAAGCTCATTTTTCACTAACCTTCCTTACTGTAGAAACATACATTACATAAGTGTGGAATGAAAGTTTTTGCCCTGTGGCAATGGGATATTACTTTTACTACTCTAACTTTGGAAGTGAGGCTATAATGCGGGGAAAAATGAATATCAATGTCGCAGAACAGCCGACGTAATATTGAAGTGCTTTTTTAGCACTACATTTCTGATACACACTTTGATACAAGGAAGCCAGCACCTCAGCCGTGCATATGGGGTTGTGCCCTGTTGATCTTAAGCATAGTTACTTATCAGCTATGAGCACATAGAATAAGGCTTTCTGCTTGGTGGGGTGACACTGCCAGAAATGGGGTGTGCTGGAGTGCTCAGCTCTGTTAGGGATGTAAGGGGTATTCTGCTGAAGGCCATTAGAGAAAGAAGAGTAATGATTTTTGTGTGCTCAGCAGCATGGATGTGAGGGAAGACTGTGTTAAATGCAATGACATTATTGTATTTGCAGCAGGGCATGTAATATTTAAGCAATGAGTTCACTTTTCATATTAAGTGTGTTCACGTGACCTTTTTTGCCTTCTGTTCTTCTCAAGCGTATTTGAACGAGGATGACATTGAGCCCCATTAAAAGCATGAAGAAGTCCTGCACCTCTTGCAGCATTCACGGCTGAGGGGGGCTGCCTGGGGCCCCTTTGTGTTGCTGCTCCCTTCTTTTCTCTACTTCGCATTTTGCAGTAAATACCCTTTGGCCGGGCTGGACTGGAGCTGTGGTGACAGTGGTTTGAGCTGTGTTCAGTTGGCCATGGGCAGCTGCAGAGTGACTTTCAGGGACACACTGCCCCAGGCAAAGCTTTGGCTGTGCTGGCACACGGTCGTTTCCCACCAATGGCTTAAATCCCTCTGGGCTGCCAGAGCAGGGCCAAGAGGATACAGCACCTAGTGATTCCTGACCCAAGTTTTTAATGATGCTTGCCTTCATTATACATTGCATTTGTTCTTGATTTATGCCCCATGGCATATATTATATTGATCTGTTTTCTTGACTTCTCTGACCGTACGGTGATTTGTCTTCTCTTGCTTTCCTGACCACTCGCAGAGCATGTCATTATTAACTGCTTGTCTCCCCTTTTTTTTCTTTTCATTGTTGCTGTCCTTCCTTTTTTCTCTTGCTGTTGTCTCATACAATAACTCTCTCTCTTCCCGGTGGCCTACCTTGCCAAATATAACATGATAGAACAACCCTTTCACAATAGGTAGTGATGTAATTAATTTCTACTGTTTCACAACTAACTTGAACAAGCTACTTTTTGTACAAAATTGATTTTTCTCTTTATGGTGACTGGTTCTAGAGTCTCGTCTTTTCCAAGTTTTAACATTTACGTGTACATCATAGAATCATAGAATGCTTTGGGTTGGGACCTTAAAGATCACCTAGCTCCAACCCCCCTGCAATGGACAGGGACACCTTCCACTAGACCAGGTTGCTCAAAGCCCCGTCCAACCTGGCCTTGAACACTTCCAGGGATGGGGCTTCCACAGCTTCTCTGGGCAACCTGCTCCAGTGCTTCACCACCCTCATAGTGAAGAATTTCTTCCTAATATCTAATCTAAATTTACCCTCTTCCTGTTTAAAGCCATTACCCCTTGTCCTATGATGACATGCCCTTGTAAAAAGTCCCTCCCCAGCTTTTTTGTAGGCCCCCTTTAGGTACTGGAAGGCTGCTGTAGGGTCTCCCTGGAGCCTTCTCTTCTCCAGGCTGAACAACCCCAACTCTCTCAGCCTTTTTTCATAGGAGAGGTGCTCCAGCCCTTGGATCATCTTCGTGGCCCTCCTCTGGACACACTCCAATAGGTCCATCTCCTTCCATTGTGGTTTAACCCCACTAACAACTAAGCACCACGCAGCTGCTCGCTCACTCCTTCCCCCTCCCAGTGGGATGGAGAGGAGAATCGAAAAAAAAAGTAAAACTCTCGGGTCTGCACTGTGACCTCTCCCTTTGGTGGCTCCCTCTCGGTGGAGGAATTGGCCAACC
>NW_009622628.1:76371-78541 GCF_000690535.1 Cariama cristata
GCCTCGATCCCCCGCTCCGCTGCAGAACACGCCTGCACTGGAGCTGTTTGCCTCGACGATCCGGGAGTATTTAATAAAAAAGGTTTTTCCCCGTTTTCAATGAATATTTTAGGA
Organism: Cariama cristata; assembly: GCF_000690535.1. NCBI lineage: Eukaryota > Metazoa > Chordata > Aves > Cariamiformes > Cariamidae > Cariama > Cariama cristata. Next base: position 76,486 of record NW_009622628.1, read on the forward strand.
GGTGCTTAAAATCTCACTGAAGCTACCATATACTTTCATCAAATTTTGAGGAACACTTCATTGCCCAACAAAATATATGTGGTGCATTATACAGTAGTTCTAGGATATTACCACCTGAAAGTGCAGCCCATAACACAAATGTATCTCCAGTCAACCTTACCCCACCACCTCCTTGTCTGTCAGCTCGTCTGTCCAGATCAGCAACAAATTCTAGACTACCTCAGATCACTTTGAATTAAAGACGTAATTAATTTAATTAAAATCTATTAATGTCTCATTGGGCTTTTAACCATGATTTTAAGAAATCATGGGGGAATCAAACTGCCAAAATAACTCAAAGTATGTCTCAGGCAAGTTTGAAAATGTAATAAAAAGTAATTAAAAGTACAAATAGAAAATGCAGTGGTGTTAACACTGCTGAGACAGACCATTGGCTTAAGGAATCAAGACTATTACACATCTGATGAGAAATTTCCTTTGCCAAGTTTCAGGTATCCAAAGAGAGAGTAGTTTTAGCACATCCCACAGTAGGCATCTGGCTTGAGCAGGATGAATCACTCGCCGGTGACTGCTTTCTGTTTTCCTTGGCTACGGAGTTAACCTGAGCACCTCGCTGAGATCATGCACCTAGTGCTTAGGTGACTCACGTTTTATGAAGGTAATCTGGTTCTGATTTTGAAAGGGCAAGAGCACAGGGAACAAAATGTAACTTCCAGACTAAGGGCAAAATGCCATCCAAGTTGTTTGGACTGTATCTTATTCCTTAGCCAGTTGAAGAGAAAACCATGAGAAAGTGTTAAACAGCCTGACCTGATGCTGGTTTCTAAGCTGAAATTTGACAGTTGTCATTAAAATGCCGATGTCATCTCTGCTCTGCACATTCAGGTTGATTTATGGTGCTAAGGTTTTTGTTTCAAATGGTCCTGAATTTTCAGATCATTATCTTCACCAAATCTTTGCAAACTTCACTGCTATTTGGGTGTTTGGTTTTACTTCATTATGGACATGCAGAAAAGCCAGATCCTGATCCAGGCTGCTTTGAAGTTTCAGAGTGGTTTTCCCTGTGACTTTGATCACACAGATTCTGTGATTTCAAAGATTAAGAGATTTAGATTTATGAGGTGCGAGTTGTTGGCTTGCATTTGATGAGCTCTTTTGAAAATTGCGGAGGTGGCTACTGTTGGCCGTTTGTGCCTCTGGGACTATCCTATATGAGCTTCCTCAGATATTAATTCCAGACTAAATAATTCACACCTGATACTGGAAGCAAACTACCAGCTTGTAACAAACCAGTCCCTTCACTGTGAACCATCAATGCGCAGCACTGAGAAATGAAATACGGTATTGCCAGTTGTAATTTGAGAGCTCGGGAGGAGCAAACTGAGAGCAGTTATATGAATATTATGATCCAGGAACTCTGTTATCTACTAGATGCATCCATATTGATAAGTGGTTATTATTCTGTTCTAGTTGGCTGACATTTATGGTTTTCAGGATTTAGACCGGGGTTTTCAGTTCAGTTAAATCGGATGTCTGCAAATAAGCATCTGTTATGTTTAAGTTTCCCAGAGCCTTTCTTTCAAACCTATTATTTTCTCTGAATCAAATGCTTAGTTCAGCAGAGCCAGAAAATGAAAACAAACTCCAAATGGTCTCCACAGGATATTTGGGGAAAAAAATCTCTTGGAAAAGATAAGAACGAACTGTGGCTGTATGGCTGGGATAAAATGCATGTACCAATATTTATTATTTTTCCAGAGCTTTCTAAAAAAATCATTGATAGAAAAAAGTAGTTATGGTTTGCTAAATTATACTGCAGAGGTCTTGAATTTTAGTTTAGGTTTTCTGGTAGTCAGGAGGATAAATAGTGTGAGGGAAGACAACGCTATCGTGCCTTCCCGTCTCCAGGTTTCTTGCACATTGGGCTGGGGTTCCCATTTGCCACAGGTGGGTGATGTCTGGGTGACAGATGTCCGTCAGGCTGCCTCTGCCTCACCTCCCTGGCCCTTGGTGCTGTGGGCTCTCGGCTGTGCCAGGGGGACCATTCCTGCCTGCT
>NW_009622628.1:78572-139593 GCF_000690535.1 Cariama cristata
TATATTCAAGGATGGTCTTGAAAGAAGATGCTCTAACCTTGCCACCTCAGTTCTCTCTCATATTGATTCAACTACTCAGAACTGGGGAAAAAATAGTCTGTGGTGATGCTGAAAAAAATCAAATGGACTTTTAATAGAAATCCTCAGAGGTGCTCTCTCACCCCATGCAGGTATTGGATTTGCTATAATGCCACACATAAAATAACGTGAAAGTTTCTTAATATTTTGAAGGGCTTCTAGAAGAGGATTAGAGGAAGACGTATTTTCATTGAAGGATGACGTTTAATGATACAAGACTTTAGGGTCTCTGATAGTGAAAGAACAAAGCAGGTGAAAACAGAAAGTCAAAACAGCTGGAGGGTTTGTAATAATTATTGTTCTATAGCAGCTTCACTGGTGCAGGTCTTCCAGGCCTCACATGCCAAATTTACAGTGCAGACTTCAATAATTATCACCACAGGTTTGAACCGTAGATCTTCCCTGAGCTTGTTTGGTAAAAATTTTATTTTGGTCACATTTTTACCTCCATATTAGATGGAATCTGAACTGATGGCTGATGAGAGCAATCCCAGCAGATTCATTGAATTGTGGACACTCAGTCACTGTTTTAGATGGTTTTTAATATAGTGTATTTAAAATTTATTTAATTTTCTTCTGAAATTTATTTGAATTTATATATGTAGTATTTTAGAGGTGGATGGGGCTTGTTTGTTTGTATCAGAAGCGGGTCAGGAAGGAAGCAATGTGATATCACCATGCAAATAATCAGTCACAGTATTAGCAGTGTCTATTGAATTGTCTTCAAGGACCTTCTCTAATTGTCTCTGCAAACTGAATTAGCAAGATGGTTTCACTAACTTTTTTTTTTTTGTGGCAGCTGCCTACCCAATTATATATATATTCATTAGCTCTGGTATGATTTCGTTAACCGATGTACATTAAGTGCCTATTAAGCAACTTGTGCTTATGTTCCTAGACAAGCAATAGTGCATCTTCTGGAGAGCATACTTATTAGCTCATTGGTCTGGATAAACTGGTTTTTATTTATATTTTCAATTTCCCATTACTTGTGTACTGTACCAGCTGAAGGATGAATGTTAAAAGGTAATTACGCTGGTTAAGTTTAATTTTTTTTTGTTTCAACTGTCTCTCAGAACTGCAAACCTGGCCAGCCAGGCAAAAGAGCGCTAATGAATGAAGCCACATGATTAAAACGTCTGTCACTGTCCTACCGGGTCAATTGAAAGCTTGGATTGGCTGCGTGCTCTGAGTGTGGCGATTGCTATGGAAAGCCAAATAAGCCAGAGTTAATGTTCTTCTAATCCTTCGCCTGTTGAGTTGACAGTGATGGGTAGCAAACATGCACCAGTGAGCAGTAATGAAGTCACTTTTAGATTGGTTCAGCACAGGTTTTTCAGGCTAATTAGGTAGACAAAAATGTTAATTTAATCAAAGGAACATGTTTTCATTAAAGAAGGTGTGTAAGATAACTGAAGTAGAGAATTAGCTCAGTCAAGAGATAGACTATAGCTCCTGACTAAATTGTCCAGATTATAAAAAGAATGATGTATTTATGTACAATTTTTTTCTTTTTTTTTTTTTTTTAAAGTACAAATCCATGCTTTTGTCTTGAGAGTCAGTGGATTTACATCAGGAATCAAAACTCTCTCCCTGTAGTTGTGTATCTTAGCTGAGGGCCAGGGTTGAGGACTAAGAGAGAGAAAGCAGAGAGTGAACGCGTTGTTCATTCTGCATTCCAGATGGCATAAACCACATTACCACATTATTGCTCAAATGAGCTCATTAGCTTCTTACTTTGTGGGACTTTATTTAGGAGCAGCGTAGCATGACTGTGTTTGTCTGATTTTGGTTGATCTTCCTTGGGACATGACTAATGTGCAAGTCACAAATGGAGCAATTTTGTTCATACTATAATCCTGATGGAGATGTGTTGAGTGTTCTTTGGGGGCAGATCAGGAAAAAGCAAGAAATAAAGATTTCCAGCCATTAAGAAGTAAAATACAGTGCAGAGCGTCTTACCTTACCTGATTGTATCTCATCTAAGCCCAATAAAAACGAAAGATGACTCTCTGAGATTGCTTGGCTACTGCAGCACAGAAAATAATTAAAATGTTGTATTAGAATTTTGTAATAATTTTAACCTTCCCCCACCCCACGGACAATTTAGATTTTGGATTTATACAGGAAATGTGAATGACAGTTTATGTTAGGAGATTTAGACCTTTTTGGTGCATTCTGGATATGGCCCTTATCCTGAAAACTACTGTCTGCCTTCAGCTCTCTCCATCCCTCCATGCAGAGAAGCTGATGCTGATTGATGCAGCATTTCCCAGAACATGATAGTGTCTGTAACTGTACAAAGACACATGGTGACCCGTGAGAAAAACATCTGGGAATGACAGACATAAATACAGTCTCAGTGTTTCACATAGCAGGTTCTAAGGGATTGGCCGGAACAAGTATTATCCATATATTTAAAAAATAAATGTTTTAAATAATTATATATAATTAACTGTGTAGTGCTTTAGATGAAAGAATAATTATCACCTATTACTATGGTAGAGTATATTTGTGGTATTTCTTTTAATGGCTTGGAGTTTTTTGTCTTACTCCTTCTGGGAGGATGGGGAGTGTTCAGTGGATATTCGGGGTCAATTATACATTTCTATATAGGATGTCTGGTGGTTTGGTTGGTTGGGAAGATGGCTGGAGAGAAGGAATATTGGCATGTGCTGGCATACGTGGCTTAGTTCGATTTATAACGGAAATTTCAGTGTAATGGTTTGTGGGACTATTTTAATTCTTTTAATGTTTGTTGTGTTGTGAAGCAAAGTTAACAATTATCCTTTTTATTGTTTGTTTGTTTGTATGTTTGTTTAGTCCATGGTTTCTGGGATGGGTCTTGTAGGGCAGCAGATGGTAGAAAGGAGATTGAGGTAGAAATTAAGCTTTCTTGTTATAAATGACAGTTCTTATGGTTTGTAATAGAGGTTTCATTTCTGTGGTTAAACAGTGTAAACAGTTTTCATTAGCATCTAAATTTAACATAATTTTCAGGAACATGCAAGTTCTGGTAACTGAAGACAATGATTGATATTGATCTAACAATGAAGGAAAAAACAATTAAAAAGCTGAAAGTTAAATTTGGGAGAGAGAGATGAAGATGAAGCTTTTTAATTTGGGGTAAATGAATCAGCAGCATGCGTGCCTTTGGAAATGGAAATTAAAAAAAAAATGCTTATGAAGAAATTACCATGCAGCTGTACCATGTGGTGTTAACAGAGCCCATGTAATTGGGACACGTGGGCAAAGCAGTCCTGAAGAGATGTCTGAAGGAATCCAGACTGGATTCTTGCTTCATATAGTGAAATATATAGATGTTTCAAACCAATCATGGTATGTGGTCCTTTTACTTTTGCCTGATCAAGCTCAGCTGTTTTATGAGGGCCTGGTTTTCAGACAGTGGGTATTAGTCTGTTTTAAAAAATCCAGATCCTCTGGATGTTTTGTGTTTGCAGCCTCCACATTTGAAATGCCAAGTCCTAGTCATCTTTGAAAATCCTTTCAGATTAATAGGAAATTTATCATTTTGAGAAAGAGAATATTAACTAATTGCTTGAGTTTTAGCTAAAGGCACCTAAATAATTTTGTAAATTTGGCTATAGCTTCTGATGCTTTGCAAGTTGATCTACATGCCATATGTTGCATGCGGGAGCTGAATCTGTGGTACTGGGACAAACCCCAGTGTCTCACTTGGGGAAAGTTAATGGAAATTTTTCCCCCTAGGAACTGCACGGAGAGATCTTCTACACTGGGGGGAAAGGTGTGTCCTGCATGGCTTTTGGCCTCTGACAGAGGGGATTGGTTTTTTCCTTTCTTTTTGAGGAGATCAGAGACATTGAAAAGATTTCAGAAGACAGATGTCATTTAGCACCTGCTTCCCAAGGTGCTGTCATGGAGTGGAGAGGATACTCATTGGCCATGTACAGCTTAGAAATTTTTCCCTTCTAATATGCTGATATTAGAGACTGGCAAGAGCTGATCCTGAAGGGAGTTGTGTGAGAAATTCACTGTGAGTTGCTGTTGCTTTTTGGCTGCTTTAATAGTGCTAACCATATTCTACACAGCTCAGCACAGCCCTGTTGCGGCCTCTCCTTGGCTTGGCTTTTCCACTTGGCGTCAGAGGTGCCATAATTCATTACTGTACCAGGGAGGGGGAAGGGGGAAAGAAAGTATGTTGGCTTAAAGGGAGTCCTAGGATCAATAGCATCAGGAAGTCAGCGAGTATAAGGGGTAAAACTTGGCCTTGATGACTGATGCTCATCCCAGCTCTCCGAATCAGGACACCTCCAGCCCCCGGAGCTCAGTGCAGCATCTCTGTGTGCTCACTGCATAGCGATGTCCCGCAAGGAAAGCAGAATGACTGGTAGGGGCTAGAGTCCATTCTGCAGCGTGCAGGATCATATCTCCTGCCTGAATGTCTTCATCCCATTGCTGTAGCCCTGCCCCACTTCTCTATAGCTTTCTGCAATGTGGCCCAGAGGAGGGAAGAGCCATGCATTGCTTGTGATTTCTGTCGCTCCAGTGAGGGTAAGCAGATAGTTCATTTTTTCATGGTTTAATGAGTGTTAACAGAGCAACTGATCTTATGATTCTGTGATTCAGAAACAAAGAAATCTGCTGCTATTCTTATATATGCTTTGTTTTAAATATACTCCTAGAAAAACTGCCTATTCTAACTCTTTCTTTATCCTTCACTTGTTTTCCTTCTGTCTCTTCCATTCCCGTTGCCCATCAGGCAACCATTGCAATGCAGAGATGCATTCAGAGCCGATAGTGCCATGTCTGCCTGTTTCCCAATAACACAGAGGAGACCAAAACAAGGATGGTTTTCTTTCTTGGATTGACAAGTACCATAACCGGAGCCCTGAAAGCTGCTCTGGCAGATGCTGGGTAGGCTTCCACACATACATATCCAAAACCCAGTTTCATTTTTTTAGAAGTTTAGAACTTTAACAAGTTTGCAAAGCTTCTGTCTTGGCTTGGACTAAAGAATATTAGGAGCAAATGGGTGCTCAAGATATCTTTGCTTTGTTGATGGTACCATCAAATTCTCCTCTGGGGCAAAGAGCTTTTCACAGGGTGATTGTTAGATGGAGAGCTGCGGGAGTGGGATTCCCTCCTCACATCACTAGCTCACATCAGGAGAAGCTTTAGAGTGCTGGTTGGATATAACAACTTTAACGGTTCCCAATTATTCTTTGTTCATCTGATATAATTGCCCAGGAGGGGCTCCATTAGTTTCAGGAGGACATATGAGTAGAAATATATTCAAATGTCATTCATCAGTTTTAAAAACGTTTATTGCTGTGGCTTCATCTTCAGTCTTAGCTCTGACTAATTCTTTTTTTCTTTACCTTTCATGTGAGGATTATGTTAAATTAAAAAAAAAAAAAATTGCATTAGCTCTTTTTTTATGAAGTTGCTCCCTAAGGTCATTGCCTTAACTTCTGTCTTCTTTTTAAATACTGTGAAAGTATTGATCACTTTAATTCTTTTAAATATATTTCAATGTTGCAGAGGGATGCCAGCGTATTACTCATTCGCTGGTGTGCTTTTCTATTAAAAAGCTTTAGTTTCTTGCTGTGATGACGGTCTGAGATCTTTGTCAATTTTTGTTTATCAGAATTGCTGTAGTTTGTGAAAAGAGAGGCTTTGGCCATGCTGTCTTTCTCTTAGCAGGAACCAAAAAATCAAAACATATGAAATGGTAAGGTACCTTTTTGAAATTTCTACAAAAAGACTCTGGAAAAAATCTTAAAAACATTTGCGAATTAAGAGAAAGAACCCTAAAATTTGCAAAACATCTGCCGTCACATGAGTATCATTCTGAAATAATCAGGTCAAATATATGCTGTTCTTTCCATCTAAACAAATAGGTTATATAAAAAAAAAAGATGGCAGGGAACATCTTTGGCCAAGTGCAGTAATAATGGTATTAATGCAAGTATGCTTTGTTGGAAGGAAGAAATGTTATCACTCCAATTACCTATACAGGAGATTTGGAAAAATCCTAATAGGAAACAATTTAAGCATAACTGTGAAGTTATTATTTCAAAAGTAGATGTAATCAGTTAACAACAATACACAGTATGGCTTAATTAACGATTGAAGTACGTGAAATCTCTAGGGAGTCTGTCTGTACTAGTGTTTAGGGACATACTATAACTCAAGATAATTGAATAGCAATTAACTTGAGTTAATGAACGTGCATTCTTGGGAAGACATGCAACAGTTAATGGATCAGCCCGGAATGAACCACAATTAAGCACACACCCATTTGTTTTGCTGAACAAGCATCTACTGAATGTCCACACTAGAATATATAAGGCCGTTAATTAACTTGAATTAGCAGGCATTCATCTCTACTCCCATTCCAACTGAAAGACTCCTATGTTGATGATTCATGGCTAAGGCAATTAAAGATGCTACCTCTATTAACCGTGGCACAAGCTTTTGTTAACTATGGGTCTTTAAAACAATGTGAGCAATAAACAGGAGTTTGAAGTCTGTGAAGTGGAATTCATGTTACATTAGTGAACTAATTGAACTAATGTGGAGACGGGCTTTCATGAAAATTTCAGCAATGCCATGCACACGCTCCCCTTTTGCTTGGTGTCAGCTTGTTGCAGAGGTGAATACTTGAACACATGTGACCATTAACCAGTGAGTCAGGGTCTGCATTTATCAGCTGAAAGAGAACCTGATTGTCAAATATTTTCTATTTGTTCAGAAAATAAAAGGTGGTTTCATGCCAAAATTCCTTCAGTGATTATAGGGACGGATAAGATGTTTCTTGGAACTTGAAGAACACAAATATTTGAAGAGAGTCCCAAATATAGCTAGGAGCCAAACATGGAGAGCTTACAAATTTAAGTGACTCCTTTTGAAAGATTTATAGTGAGCTTAACAAGACACTAATAATGTACAAATTCAATAGCCAGAGGAGAATTTAGAAAGCAAATTTATAAGTAAGTTGTTTACGTTATCCAAAAGTTAAGTAAACAAAATTGTATTTTTCAGTGATTTAGGAATCTCTGCCTTCCTCTAACAAACAAGAAATTCTTTAGGAAAAAAACAGCATAAGATTCAGCAGAAAAAGGAATCATTAAAAATTAGTTGCTATGCAGGCAAAGCAATTACTTTCAACGATATCGCAAAACAGAGTTTAGTTCATTCAGTGTAAATGAAAAACTGCTGCAAGATTCCTCTAAAAGTTCGGTACACCCACAGACCTGACTTGTTTGTTCAACTACAGCTGCGTTTATTCTTCATAGCCCTTTTTAAGTAAAATGTAGTTTCACTGGAAAAGGATGGCGTGTGATGAAATGATGACAAGAAACCTGTGGGAAATGAAATAGCTGAAGGCTCATATGGGTAAATTTGTACTGTACGATGCAGTTTTGTGTAGGGAGACACAAAGTCACTTACCTAGAGCTCAGTGAAGGGTTGCACTAACAGAGTGCCAGCTCCTGCACCTCGGGTATCTCTGTGTGGCACTGGGAAGTGCCATGTGGGCGTACCCGTGTTGGACTTGGAGGAGCGCACTCCCTCGGCAAGGGTTGGCAAGGCCGCCCGCGTGGTCTGCAAGTGTGGTCTGGAGAAAAATAAAGGGTTTGGAGATGCTGAGCACTGTTGAGCTCAGTGCACGTGTTGGAGCAGCAGTGTTGCCCTTCCCACCCGTTGCCCTGCCCCATCCCTGCCTCCAGTGCCCTTTGCCCTGGCCCTTGGGACGTGTCCTACAAATTTGTCCTGGAGAGCCTGAGTGCCCTGTGTGGGTGTGGGGCAAGTGTGCCTGTGGTCTATGAGAGGACCAGCTTGGGCACGCACCACTCAACATCTCTGCAGAGCTTCTCTGGCCAATTCCAGCCAGAGGAGGTTTGGACTCTGATCATCTTGAGCTGTGAATGATGGTGGGTAAAAAAAACATATTAGCAGAGGGTCCTGTTTCATGTCACAGTAAACAAAGCAGTTCATGGGTGACAAAGAGGTTTGCTGAAGGTGACTTGGGTCCTCTTTGGCACACCCTTGGTACTTTAAACTGTTTAAAATGGGCAAAGCTGAAGACTCTGAACTAAGTTCTGCGAACACAATTAATGTGTTTAATTTCAGTTACCTGAACATTATTCAGGGAGCTGTCTTGAAAAAGACAAATTAATGACTATTAAGAATTTTATACCCTGCTATTTTCTCTATTTACTGATGTTACTTTCCATCACTCCTCCAGAAATACTTAGTCTGATGTTTAACAAGCGAAGTTATTATTATCCCAACTTACATAAGATTTTCTTCCCCCTTGATAGTGATTGAGAAGGTAAAAAAAACCCCACAAACCTTTAACAGGACTTTAACAAACTCATTGCAGAGCTTCATAGTAGATGTGTAAGTGATATACCTGTATTGTAGAAGCAGTGCAGAACTGTTGAGGAATAGAAAGAGGTGGCCAAGCTGAGACAAAACAAAAATACTGAGATCAGAGAAATGCTGAATGAGGGATGGGTTTCAGTCAGAGAGATTTCGGTTTTGGCTTTCCATAGCTTTACTGTAAATTTAAATATTTCTATTTGATATTGTCCCTGGATACATCAGTAAGCTTTGAAAATAGAGGTTGTTAAAGAATTTGCAGCTGAATCCCAATTTTCTTTCTGTTTACTTTTTTGAGTAGCAGAAATACTCCCTGTGTCTATATAATTACTCTTTTAATGCTTGTTTTCCTTCAGTTGAGTCTGCCTTTTGAGATATTCCTTTGGTTCTTTCATCATTTCACAGAAATTAAAATTCTGCCCAAAATAACTCAAACTATCCTGAAGTTACATACAAAAGATTTTCAGCTCCCAAACAGATCTTTTCAAGCTTAATCTTAAATAAAGTCTTTAAAGTTAGAAAGACTTCCACTGCCACTTCGTAAGAACTGTAGTGTTTTTTCTTTTTTATTTTGGAAAAGATATTGTTGACGACTAGCAAATACTTAAATAGTTTTTCATTTAATAGAAATATCCTGTACTTAGGCATTGTCTTGTATTTTAACAAATTCCAGGACTTCTGACAAAGTCTTGCAACATTTTGATCTGCAGCATTAGCTGCTTGCATTTGGTAACAAATGTTGGAAATAAACATTACAACATAATCTTTAAGCATTTGAGGAATAAACATGGTTTTCTAAGGCATGTGTCCTACAGCCTACAGAAGCTTGAAACACTAATTAAAGTAAGAAGTTTTTGTCAGACATTTCATAATTTAGAAATTGTTCAATTAAGCAGCAAACATCCCATAGGAGTGTATTCTTGTGAGCTGGTCCTATTTCTCATGTTAGAAATTTTAGATATTTTTTGAGGATTTCCTAGAAGTATGCAATGTATTGCACTGATTGCCAAGACTGCTGAAGTCTTTAAGGCTGCACCAAGAACTGAAAGAAACAAATTTGGGGTTTTTTTTTATAAACCTTGAGGGAGAACATAGCCATGATATGTAGCCATAGCTATAAACTATACCTTTCTCATAGTGTCAGCAAAGACAGACTTGAAATAACCAATTAGAATAATAAACTGTAACACTTGTATTAGTGTCTCATCCTCGATAACAAGTCACTGACCACACTTACCGTAGTCACTCTCATTAATAATCCCATTCAAGAAAGATATTTATAGGTGCAGTATTTTACCCAGGTATCTAAGGACTTCGCAAGGTATTGGACAGCTGGCATTGAGTAATACATTCAAAAGCATATCACCAGCAATCCATCTCAATTCCTTCTTTATTACCTTTGCAACTTTCTAGCAATTTTGTCAATAAGCTATTGCTTCTAGCAGTGTGACTTTATTCTTACATTAATATCCCAAATTTATCATGAGGTTCTAAATTTCCTCTGGTCACCAAAATGTCCCATTGAGCCATTTAAGCTCCCTGAAACTACATTCTTTATCTGTAGCCTGGGAAAAAATTTTTTTGCCCTATATCCCTGAATGCTTTGAGATTAAATTCACTAAAGTTGTCAAGTAGGTCAGTGATGAAAGCCAAAACAAGAGAGAGAAATCTTGTTTAGGATTTAGGTAGATGGGAAGGGGAGGGGGTACCAGTGATGCAGCACTCCTACCGCGTTGTCACAGCCATGTCCCAGGCAAAGGTGCTGAGGTGCAGCCTCAGTGCAGAGAGGGAAAGAAATCTTGTGGCTTCAGGCAGTCTGAAGACAGCCTTTGGATGCTCAGCCAAAGGACAGCCAAAATGAAATACAAATGTTAGCCTCAGCATTTTTTGCTCTATGCTTTGTGTTCTTTTAAGGGATAAAAATCCTTCTCGAGCATTTTTGGTGCCTAACCAAGTGCAGCAGTTAGCGATTATGTGTCATTATCCCCTAGTGTTTCTTCTTTTGGAAAGAAAAGTCTTACCCAGGCGGTAACAAGCACAGGTTGCCAAAGTGACCAAAAAGCTGTAAGAAAAGTCTCAGTTGCCCTCAGAGCCCTGTCTGGACCGTGATGGAGAGGTGAGTCACCTCTCGCTGCCTCTGAGCCAGCCTGACTGCCTGCAAAAGGCTGTGTGGAAGTGCACCGATATGCGCTTCGAACCAGCAGCGCTCATTGATGGAAAGTATTTCACCGAGTTCATTATTTTAACATGATTTTAACGTAGCCTAATCCTGTCTACCATCTCCCCGTGTGCTGCAATCTGCATGCAAGCATGCTGAATGCTGATCAGGGCTGCCCTGTGGGACTAGGCAGCTGCTCCCGGCAAGAGCTGCATCCTCCTCCTGGAACTTGTTTGTTTATTTTCTTTGAAAAGTTCCTAGGGAGCATAACTAAGGGCTTCTGCCAAACCTTGCAGACACCCACTGGAGACTATAACGTGTTTAAATTGATGGCATCACATGCTCTGCTTGCCCCTGCTCATTCTGTCAGGCTGAAGGGAGTGGGCATCGCTTCTTATGCACGCTGGTGTTGCTGCAAAACTGTACCCAGGTGCAGCTCATGCCCGAAATGCACGTGGCCTGGCAGAAGGTTCAAAGGTGTTTCATGATAAAGGAAATCCAGATCTGAGACACTTAGTATTTGTTTTGAAAGATTTTATTGTTTAGATGGTGTTAGTGCTAGTGAAAAAAATTTAAAAAGCTGAGGTGAGGTTACACACAGTGGATACATAAATAAATAAGTATGCAGATTGAGTCACTTAATTTGTTCCTGTTGATGTCATGTTTTAAAAAGGAGCAGAGAAGGAAGAAATGCTAATATCCCCAAATAAGGCATATTTCTGTAATGAAGTGACACACACAGCTATGTTCTCTAAAGGCCAAAGCACGGTAGGAGCAATCATTTTCCTGTGACTTTAAGCCTCTCTGTTTAAAAAAAGTATTTAAAAAAAGGTGCCATGTCTTGCTCTGTTGTAGTTTGCCGATGCCACTTGTATATTTTTGCACGTGATTCTTGGCTATTTCACATAACTGCCTGATTTTCACGCATATAATATTGTACTCCTGATTTCCAAGAGAATCTCTTGGTGTCTGGCAAAAGTCCCCTATGACTCAGTAAGCACCCACTCAATAAATAATTTGAACTTAAAAACACCCCACGCATGAGCTCTGGATATGAAAAAAATGCTATTTTGCCTTTATCTTCCTCAAAAAATAAACAGTAGGAAAATTATCTCAATGTTTTCCTCTTACTTTGCAGCTGAAGAAGTATAAGCTACCATGGTGATAATTTTGGAAATTATATCAGGAAGCTCCGTCTTGCAGGATGCTTCTGGACTTGGGTTGATGACTGGAAAGCTTCTAATTCCCTTGCTGTGCAATGATCATTATTTTTATTCTAGTAAACCCTTTTGAATGTGCACTAAAAAGTTGTGAAGAAGACAGGGACATTAAGCATAATGCATCTTCTGGCAAGGAGGCAGAGGAATGCAAACCACGGGGAGAAGAGAGTATCTGAAGTCTGAATTGTTGGCATTTGAAAGTTGTTAAAATTAACCTGTTGTTTCTTAGGAGGAGGATATATATAGTTTCTTAGCTGCAGTGCTGTGACACAACACAGTGCTGGAGAGAAACCTTGGGAGCTCTTCCTTTAACAACTTTCTCGTGTGACTGTCAGTGGATGCCTGAATTTGAGCCTCAATTTCCCCTAAGAGGGTGTTCATGTGTGTGAGCATGCACGCAGTATAGCATGTGCCAGGTGGAGGTGTGAGAGCATGTATAAGGTGTGTTAGATGGTGTTAGTTCTGATGCTAAGTACTTTGGGGCTGGGAGTTCGGGGAGGAGTAAATCATGACAAGTGATGAAACTGCTGCTTATTCTTTGGTCCCCCATACCTGCTCCTGGGCAGTTGCAGCCCATCATGGAGCATTAGGGCAAACCATGGAGGCTTGGTTGGTTTTGGTTGTGTATCCATCCCCCCCAACAAGGCACGGTGGGTGTGTACCGGGGTTTCCTGCACATACCATGACCTGCTCTGACACCCTGCCCGCTCTGCCTGAACAACTGCCACTGCAGCCTGACAGCCACAGGCATTTTGCAAAAGCCCTCCATTTTCTACCTCTTTGCTCTAGGGCCAGTTACCAGGTGGGTGTAAATTGGTGGAGCTGCTTGAAGTCGATAGAGGCACTCCACAGATCTGATCTCATTCTTTGCCCACCATTTGCAGTGGCCAGGGATCCTAAACATACCCATATATTTTTCCTCTATGAATAATTATTTGCTGACAATTGTTCAGAAAGCAATAGAAGCAATATACTTATTTCAGCCTCTTTGGAAGCTGGGCTTTCAGTTCTCTCATTTCTTTGCTGTCCCCAGAGCCTCCCTTGCTAACAACAATGTCATACACACTCTGTAGATAAGTCTGGAAGACAGTTTAAATTATTTTTCAGTATATTCTGATAGTGGAAGAGCAAAATCATATATTTCTCTGACAAATAATACAGCTATAAAAATTCTGTGGTGGTTCCTTAGCCATGAGGGCAGATTCTTAACAAAGGGACTATGGATTCCTCTTAACACAGAGAATTTGATTTTAAAGGAAATTTCTTTTTACCTGCCTGTGCAAATATATTGAATGTACCCAATCTCCTATCTCTTATTGAAAGTATGAGTCTTGATTAAAAAAAAAAAAAGGAATCATTAAAATAATCCCTGAAACCACTCTATGTCGGTATAGTTGGAATCACATTTTTTAAGTATATTTTATTTTCATGATATCTGTTTATTGTTTTGCCTGCAAACCCATTTATTTTCTATTTTAATTTTGTTGCACACTACTGAGGTCTAGGTTTATCCCAGTTGTCTATAGGCATCCAGAAAAGATGCCTAAGTCGCCTTGGAGGAGCTCCACAGCAGCTGGGAAGAAGCACTTCCAGGGAGTGATTTGGGTGCTAGGTGGACTCCATTGCCATTTTCTCTCCCCTGACTGCAGAGGTAGCACAGGGTGATTATCTTCCAAATGCGAGCACATCAGTTAAATGCCTTAATATTAGCTGAATCCAGGCTCAGAAGTGATTAATTGAGGTGCATTGAAAATATTACTCCCCATCCACCCTGTTTTCTCCTGGCTTTTGGAAACAGAGGTGATAGTAGTGGAGGAGAGTAAATGAAGCAACTGAAAATAAGGATTCGCATTGTGATTATCCTACCTTCGGAGGCTGATGTTGCCATAGCAGCGAGTATATAATGCAGGTGCGGTGGGGTTTGAGAAGGTCAGTGCAACAGGCACCTCCTCTGAGTTTTCCCGTAGCCTATAAATCAGTTTGCTGAGGTGGGATCATCAAATGTGCCTTATAGACGGGACTTGCAATAGTGGCCACAGCCCTGCTGGGTCTCTCTCTCCGCCTGTGCTTGTATTTCTGGTGTCTTGAGTGTTGGCGTGGATCTTGAACAGGGATTTGAAACCAGAGTGTATTTGCGTGAGCCTTATTTCTTTGAACAGACCTGGTGTTATGCTCTCATCAGTGTCCCTGGGTTGTTTTGGCATGTTCACATCAGACAAAAATGATCCAATAATTGGACCCATTTTCAAGAGCTCACCTTCGGAAACTCCGCGTGAGATCTGATACTTTCCTTTTCACACTGTCAGGACTTGATCTGCCAGCTTCATAGCTGGTTGGGGGGGATTGCTAATACTGAGTTAGTCAGAAAAATCTTACTTTGGAGTGTAAGTACAGAATACAAAAGGGGTCCACTAAGAGAAAGGAAAAACATAATCCTTCTTCCCTGGAAACTTCTTTCAACAGTACAAAGATGAGTGAGTTCAATTCAGCCTTTGTGTAACTTGGAGGAGCAATGCTGCAGAGGATGTCCTGTACAAGATCTTTGTAATTTAAAAAAAAAGAAGTGTTTATTCTGTTGTCCGTTCAGTGATTGACAGACTATCATAATTCAGGCCATAATTTATAAAACCTGTTTCTGCAACCCCTTGAACTGTACAGTGAATTTATGTGCTGATTTTATTATTAAATTGCTGCATTAGAAGAGTACTTGTTCCTATGAGCGTAAGAATCTTTTTTTGCACTTCTGAGTGAGCACAAATTTCTGCTGGATGGGACTTTTCTCTCCTAGTTAGCATAATTATGGTAATGAGCTAAACTAAAGAAGTTGGAGAATTCAGGGGACATATTTGGAATATATGTTGATGGTAAGTTGTGAAACCTTTCTATTTGTGTTGGAGCAAAAAAGCAGAAAAACGGTCGAGAACATGGCTCATTTTCTAATGCTTCAGTGCCAAAGTGCTCTATAACAGAGAGTTGGGAGGCGTGAAAGGCAAATTTTGATCTCTTCCCTGCTGTACCAATGTAAAGGGAAATTATTACCCTAGAGAGGAATTCTGCATATGATGGTTGTGTTGTAGTATGGTTGTGTTGTAGAAACAATGTTGGGATTCATAATCATTTCCCCAAAAGGTCTGCTAATCTTTTTCTCTGCAAAAATGTACTCTCAAATGGGGTGGCTTGTTTCATAGAAATCCTGGTTTTGTTTTGCCACACGTGATCATACTTTGAGTAAACTCACTACTAGTTTGCTTTGAAAAGAAATATCTCCTGCTCAAAGCAGTTCCAGCAATACGCAGTAAATCCAGAGCTGAGCTTTCTTCAAGCTCTGGATGAATAATTTGTTTAGAAATTATTCCAACACTAGTATGGAATTGTTTCAAGGGATGGGATTTAGTTGCTTTGGTCAGTTGCAACATATTTGAAACAGTAATTGGAAAACTACATTTGATCCTGTTCTTCCTGCTTCTTAAGACTTTTCTCCTTAACTTCCACTAAAGCTAATGCATAAGTTTCTTTTGCCTTCAATGACAACTTCATAGGGCTCTTCAGGTAATCTTCATAATAAATGGCATTGGCTCTGGTGAGCACTCGGTTAGTGTGGAAGGAACAGAGAGAGGGAAAGGCGCTGTGAGAACATGCACGTGGAAGATGTCCCTAAAGCCATCATGGCATGTGAGTCTGACAGGAATGAAGTCAAGATTTTCTGTATCACAGCTCATAGCTGTAACTGTGAGATGTCCTCTCAGTTCTTTTGCTCTCTTCATTGTATCCCTTCTTCTCATCTTCTGCCTCCTTTTCTGCAGTCATGCAGAGGAACTCACAAAACCAGGAGTTACCACCGGAAAAGAAGAGCTATGAGCTTTGCATAGGCTTGGTTTGGGTTGAATTTTACATTAGCCATAATGGCCTGCAGGCAATTTCCTCCACTTGCACAAGATTCTTTCCTAAGTTAGCAGCCACCTGACTTTCCTGTAGCTATCACAAATGACTTCACACCTGTGGAAGGAACTAAAAGTGCCTCCATAGCTCATACAACTTCAACAACAGTTTCTAGAGGTCATTTTCCAGTGGGTGACTCCCACAGCTGGTCTTTGCTCCTTCAGCTCCATGTCTCCCTGTGACTGATTACTGCAGTGGTGGAGATTATGTAGAGGTGCCTTCTCACAGACTGACACGAGCTTCTGGAGGGAGCAGCGAGTTAGCTGCGTGCTAGTCTTGCAATTTATAATGTTGTTTTAGTGCACCAATTAGCTGCAAAGATTTTAGCTGTACATCATCTGTGTCCCCTCCTTCCCTGAAGAGGGCATATATACTGTCTTGCAATGATGCAAGGCACTTGGGGTCACCTTCCTTCACCCACCGATGTCTCAGCACAGCTATCCTATGCTATGCCTATCACCTTTAAATGAAAACACTACCAGTAAGACATCTGACAGGGACATCTGAGGTCGATAAGCAGGCAGAAGAGGGAGAGAAATGCCAGTTTTGGACATGAGACCTCATAGTGCAATTCAAAGCATAAGCATGTATCCATGCATACAGGGATACAACCATATATGCTCTCTAACACTACTTTGGCTTGTTTTCCTCTACTGTCCTCACAAACTTGAGTCCATACCTGAGGTCTCAAAACAAGGTCTTATATCAGAGGAAGAAGCTGTCACACATTGTCTCCTTATCATGGTGTGTATGTTGCTCTGGACTGTCCTGTGTAACCAGCTTTAACTTTGTAGAACTGGTGCTGCTGGTAGGTGTTTAGGTTCTTCTGGCTTCCATAGGAAAATATTGCTACTGATCCACCGCTGGCTACTGGGATCTTTATTGAGATGACAAATTAACTGAAGAAAATGAGGAGAAGGAGGGCAGGCAGATCCTAGGTGTTTGAGGCTGTGAAGGACGATGTGTATCTGTACAGACCTTCCTTAACTCTGTGGAATCTGGAAACATTTAATGTCAAGTCAGAGGCAGAACAACAGCACAAAAGTCTTCCCAGTAGGGGAAGAAAAAAACAGGTCACTTGCATTTGCTATTTTTTTTTCCTAACTTTGGATATATTGAGCTGTGTAATAACTTGCACATATCTGGAAGCAATGCAGAGCACAGCAATCAATAATACAAGCAACGATAATCAGGTGTTTCAGCCATCTGACATGAGCAGTCTCCAAACATAATTCTCTCCCACAGGACATTGCCAAACATAACTTCAGTTTATTCCTAGTGAAAAAGTAAATGCTCACCTGCCATGCAGAGACAAACCTTGCCAACAGTTTTTCTCCTGAAAACTGAAATGGGATGGAGGTGCAGGAAAAAGCATGGGGAAACACTCACTGGTGGTGGTGGTGGCCAGCAGAAAGCTGGAGCCCTCTGTGTTCCCCATCACCAATGTCCCTAAAATCCTTAGAAAGGCTTCAATAAACAGCAAATTTGCCTCTCTGTTCAGAAATGCCAGGAGAAGGGAGGAAGTGCAGAGGAGCATGAGGCTGAATTTATTGTTTGTAAAGAACAAAGCATCCTAGCACAGAGGGCCACAGTGAATAAGTGTTACCACCGCCACGGTTCTTGACTAGGTTAAGCTGTGGTGCGTGCCCAGGCTGACCTAATAAGGCTTCCCATGGATGGCAGACGCCACTGAAAATTACCCCTGTTCCTATGTGTAAGCAGTCCAGATTGGTGTGGCTAATACCACTTCCAGGTATTTACCACAGCAGTTACACGTCTCTGGTTAGGTTGGCTCACTTTTCTTATTCTGTTAACTGAATCTCCCTGCTACCAGCCATACAATTTAGAAAAAAAAAATTAAAGTAACCCACAATTGTTAAAAAGGAAAACAGAAAAAAGCTAGGCTTTACCCACATATATAGCCACATTGCTAACCAAAAGGCAGAGAGGAGCCTTGGTGATCAGATAGCAGCAATGCTGGGCTCTTCCCCTAACACTAACACCATCATCTGTAATTAGTTGTAAAACTGAGTTGCTTCTCAAGCAACTAAAAAAACCCCATTTCTCATTCAGCATCACCAAAATGACATTTATGTTATTCAGGATTTTACCATTGCTGTCCTCTTTCAACACAGAGCAGTCAGCAATAGCGCATAAGTTTTTATGCCTGCCCATTACAACGCATTGCATAAAAAGAGAGGGGGCGTACACGATAAAATTGATGTGAAAGTTTTCACCACGCCCTACCGAAAAGCGGAATAATTTGAAGCAGGTGGTAATGGAAAGTTCCTGACCCTGTGCCTCCTGTTTGGAGCTTGCCTTCTGGAAGCTCCCACAAAACAGGCTTGTGCCTTCACAATAAAGTCATTCACCCTCTGCTGAGGAGTCTATTAATAAAAAAGGAGAGAAACAAAGATTGTCAGGTGTTAGTGTATCAAATAATACTGCTTTCTTTTTCCTTATTCACCATCAATAGAGTGGTAGATAAGGATATATACCAATCACAGACACAATGTCTAATAAAAACTTGTGGCCTCTGTCACTCTGGGCAGCTTTCTGCTACATTTTATAGGTCACGGTCCATGAAATTTCATAGGAACTTTCCTATATATTCTCTGGAGCAGAGTATGACATTTATTTGTTATTAAACCATATAATTTAGGGAGGATGAAGATGCTTTATCCAAAACAACATGTGAGAGAGTCTTTCGTACAATGATTTCTTTCTAATGTATCTGTATTTTGGGATGTCTATATAATTCTACAAGCTGCTTATTTTTTTACTAATGGGAAATAATAAATGAATATGATTTAATAATGATTGTACTATGAGAGGCCAAATACTCGTTAACTTTAAACTCAGATTACAACCTTTGCTTATTTTTTCACCTGCTGACCCAGACTGTCACTACAAAAAGCTGTCATCTTTAATCATGAGAAATATTAGCAGCAGAGAGTTAATCCTGGTAAGATTCAGTGCTAAGCATTGCATCCTGATCCCAAACACTAGGGAAGTCAGGATATAATGTCTGGTGGGTGCAGCTTTTATTAGTTTTAGCAACCGCAGGAGGAGAGAAAGGTGAGTGGGGATCAGAGGTTGAGAAGGATCAAAGGTTGAGAAGAACGACATGGGGAAGTGCCTCTTTTCCTCCAACCCAGTGGTTTTGTAAGAGAATAGACCTGCTTATATGATATGAATCAAATGTGTTCTTGATGTTTTGGTTGTAGTACATTGTCTCATACGCCTGACACCTCTTTTGGGATGTATAGGACCTGCTAGCCTTGAGCTAAAAGTCCCATATGTGTGTTTTTCATATATAAAAATATTGTGGAGGACACTTGGGAGAGGGAGGGTGAAGGAAAGAAAGGAAGAGAAACACGCAAGAGAGGAGCAGAGTGGAATGCTAGATTCGTATCACTATTCAGGATAGAATATAGTTGTGAACCATCAAAATTGCTGGTTTGCCATAGCTTCAGTGGTGACTTGACAAGTCCCTTTATCCATTGGTCCATGTTACTGGTGAAGTATTGCCGCACTTCAGCTCCAGAGCAAGCCCTGGAAGCAGTCAGGATTGCATATCCACAGAGGTGGTCATTCTTGCACCTATATGTGGCATATACCAGCTCTCATGACCTGCAACTTTTCTCAATGAAACCACAGAAGACCCTGCAGTGTGAAAGCCCTCAGGCCTTGTAACCATACTGAAATACCTATTTTGGGAAAAAAAATTGTAGAGTTTTTTTAGCAGCACAAAATGTGTGACAGTCTGGAGATAACTCTAATAATTCCTTCTCACTCAAATTGCAAAGCATACCACTATCAAAATTTAATCTGGGCTCTTTGGTTCATTATCATATTTCACTCATTTTCCTTCATCCTTTTACTTGAGATAAATGAACTCCTTCTGTGCCACCACCAACCCAGAATTCCTAAGCCAATATTTTACACCTGGGACAAGAAATGTAGCAAGTGGCATTTTAGGACCCATCTCTCGTTCCTCTCCCTTCAACAATCAATAGCATTTTTGGCATATGTCTCTATTTACAGTTTGCTTACAGCTTTCATTTCAAAATGAGATGACAGTGGTCATTTTATCGCCCAGCACTCCTGAGCCTGCCTTTGTTCATAAGACACCACACTCTGGCAAGTACGATCTTTACTTGGCAGGGTACACCCTGGGAACGATAGTTCTTTGAACAGGCAAACCTCTGACCAGTGTCATTGCCGAGCCATGCTATGTCTTTGATTTTTATCCCTCCAAATTCATGCCTTTTGGCAATAGTTCATGCAAATCTGTTTGCGTTAGCCACTCACCTTTAGTGACAGTGACTCCTTTTGCGGTGCTGTGGGTGAACACACAATTGGAGGAAGAGGAAGTAGACGTGTTTTATTTTTTGCAACTGGATTAGAAAACGTGCAAGATGTATATCCAAGTACACATGGTTATCCTGGATTTTCCTGGTCTTCTCTTGATCTTCTTAGGGCTTCTGCCCAAGTACATACCCCTTTCCTCTAAAATCCCTGAAACAGCTGTGAGTTAAGCGCTGAGGTGGCTCTTTTGATTTGGACTTCAGTGTTCAAGGACATGCCTAGCAGAACTTGAGAAGGAGGCAGCCCAGTTCCTCTCAATGAGTCCCTGAATTGCATGATGAGATGCTATGGAGTCAGTATGGCATGTCCATATTTATAGATCAGTAATTTCTCCAAATTACTACTCCTGCCATCCTGTGGCCTGCACGACCCTTGGTTTCAGTGTCTCTCTCACTGTAACATGAATCCTGTTGTATGGAAGTGCTGATATGTATGTCCCTTATTGCAACGTCCCCCCATGCTGAGCTCCAACTGTTGTAGGTTTTGTGATTATTATATTCTGCCTTATCTTGGAGACCTTGAGGTATCATGTAGCATCATCCTTCTACTTCTCTAGCCTGGAGAAATGGGAAAAAAAAACAGATGTAAAGATTCCTTAAGGGGTACGTTTGAGGACTGTCATGGTAGTTCTTGACTACCCAACTCTTGGTCATTTCCCAATCTTAATTTATACATGTGGAGACAAAGCTTTTGCTAGCGTTAGTCTCAAATCCTAGTGATGCCAGTCAAATTTATGCTAAAAGGTATTCTGCAGACTACGTTTTTCTCAGGAAAAAAAAAAAAACACATGTGGAGACAAAGCTTTTGCTAGCGTCAGTCTCAAATCCTAGTGATGTCAGTCGAATTTATGCTAAAAGGTATTCTTCAGACCACGTTTTTCTCAGAAAAAAAAACAAAAACAAAACCAAAAAAAGCTTACGTCAATCCTTGCAGGCTTTGTCAATCACCCTGAATCTTAGAAATAATACTTTGCATTTGATGTGGTTTTGATTATACATTTACCTGTGCAGTTCCCTATCCACACCACGTTTCTTACACCCACACCCCGTTCTAAGCAATTATAGTCTAAATGAACCTAAATTCCTCATCTTAGTAAAAGTTATGACTTTCACAAATTAAAGGTGAAATATAGTTTGGTCCAATTCTGCTGTGTGCCAATGTATCCATATACCTGTCTTATTGCATAAAAACCATAAGAAAAACTCATATAAATTTTTGACATATATTTTGTTTGCTATTATGATTTGGCAGATGTTTCATTACATCTTGGACACACATAACTAAACAATTTCTAAAGTAAAGGGACTATATGCAGTCATCTGCTGGAGACCTGCAGCCAGCGCTTCGCACCATTTGTCAAGAAAGTTTTTGCCATGGAAGCGCAGGGAGCGGTGGAAACTGGGGAGTGTGGGAGGGCTGGGGAGAGGGTGAGGACTGATAGCTGCAACTATGAAATCTGAATGAGGAGACGACAGAAATGCATGTTTCATCAGTCAATACCTGGTCAATGGACATTGCAATGGTTGTTTGAAGGGCATGAGAATGACTCAGGAGGCCCAAATATTTGGATATAGAGGTTCAGATTGCTGGGATGTGCTTGGGCTGTGCAAGGAGCAGAGCCAGGATTCCAGTCCTGAGCTGATCACTGTGGGAGAGAAAAGTCAGGAGTTAGCTCAAGACAGGAGAGTATTCTGTTGGAAAGATATTCCTGTTGTATCATTGCTTCTCCCAGAGCAAATATTTGCATAAATGTTTATTCCAGTTAGCTGTGTGGCATCTTAACAATATCAAAAGCACAGGAAAGACTGTGTGACTTGAAAGTAATTAACAGGTTTTCAAATCTTTTTCCTCTAAGGACCCAGTAGCCCTAAAGAATCCCACCGACGAGTCCATGCTTTGCAGAGATTTCCCCAAATAACAGGGGTCAAGTTTCCTACCACATTTTATTGCAATACTCCTACATAACCAAACCTTATTTTGTCTGTTCAGTGGAAGTAATCACATATTCTCTATATGGAGTTCAGTAGAATTAATCACATAGTCTTTATATGGATTTGCTATGAATGAGAAGGTATATTAATATACAGGCAGCTGGTGAATATTACAGTGAATAGATTCCTGTTAACACAGAGCTTCGCTGTGTCTCTTTGAGCAGAGATCACTAGCTTAAAAGAACATCTTTCATCTGTGTAAATGGTTTACTGGGAGGCATTGCAGATTGTTCTGAATATGTGGGGTTTTTTTTCACAGAAACAGAACTAAAAGACTAACACAAGTAATTGCATTCTCTAGTGCCTTCCAGTGCTTTATATGTTATCCTCTATGGAAAAAAAAATCAGTTATTGGCAGCCTGGTGAATTTCTAATTGTAACTAATGGGGTTGTTTCTTTTTGTCTGTGTTTTAGGATGGAATGGGAAACCTGAGAATCACAGAAAAGGGTCTAAAGCTCGAAGGAGATTCAGAATTCTTGAAACCTCTCTACGCCAAAGAAATCCGGTCAAGACCAGTAAGTTGTTGGGAAAGAAATAATCATGTTTCTGTAGCCCTAACAGTAAGAAACCATGAAGTGATAGGGTGGCGTGGTTAGTGGATAAATTACTTTGGCCACTCTATACAAATATAATTTGGGGAGTGAGACAGTGGATGTCCTTTGAGAACTTCATCTGGATACTATATTCTCTGGGAAGTTACAAAGTTGATATACGTGGGTTTAGTTTGTGTAAACCACAGTTAAAAAGCTTCCAGGAACTCTGAGGTTTCACATTGTCTTTTTGTCTCTTTTTGAGATAAACATAAACAACTCTGAACTGAGAGACCTAATATTTCCAAGGTAGAGGGATGGCAGGCAGTTGTGAAATCCAGCTCATGTTTAACTAGTTACTCCTTTTCTGCAGAGAGCAGAGAGGTGATGCCTTGGCACAAGGGCCTGATCTGTTGTTAGCTAGCACAATAAACCCATATTATGTGCTCAGTCCTTTTTCATGTTGTGTTTTAAAATTATGTGCTGTTAAAATTCAGCGCTGCTAGGAGAGATTGCTTGACAAAAGTGGCAAGGATGTTAACAACTGAAAATGAGAAAGAACCCAAGTGTGATTGAAACAGCATTTTCATAGCAACATTTCATTGACTGTTGGTGACTTTTGCTCTTTCTAATGCAATCCTGTTTGTCCTAAGCAACTTTAAAATAACTGAAACAATTATAGAAAGTTTCCAGGATCCTTCTCAGAAGATGTCATCTGTTTTGTTTCTGGATCCAAAGTGTTCATTTGAGTCAGATACCAACCTTCTATTTTGATAACCATGGCAGATAGCTGATTAAATAAAATTAACATCCCTTTATCTCAGCATTTCAGTGCTCTTGTAGAAATTGGAACTTGTAGCACAATCAACACAACAGCCAATACAATATCCAATTTAATTATTGAACGTTGTAACCTCTGTAAGATGACTAGGGATTGATTTGAACAAGCATAATCATTTAGGAAGAAAAGTTAATAAAAAAACATTCATATCTATAAATGTTTTCATCCCTAAATTGAAACAGAACCGTAGAATGTTATGTGTCATACACTTCGTAACATAAAATGTGTGGGAAAGATGCAGCACTTAGTTTGATAAATAGACTGACAAATTGCTACTTACATTTCTTTTTCTCTGGTTAGATAGCTGGAAATAATATTTGATTACTAAGAGAACTGAGAACCGCTTCTTGCTACTAGGAAGTTTACTGTTCTCATATTATCATATTGATCTACATTTTAATATGGCAGGGGGAGCAAAAGGTGTCCCCTTCTTGAGGTTATGAAACTAGTTTCCACACCATTGACAGTCTAATGAATGCAAGGAACAAGAAATAAAGGTAAGGCCTGGGTGTGTGTTCCTTGCTTTATCCCTCCTCTGGGATTATTTTTGGTTTTAGCCAGGGAAAGATCTCGCTGCAAGGCAGAAGGTCTGATCTACAGCCTAGTGAGTTGGAGCATCCCTGCTGGCTTTAGTGGATGGGTCTTGGAAACTGTATTAACTAGATCGTTACGTAAACCACGAGTATAGTTTCTCTGACTTCTCAGTGGAGTTAAACTGGAATAGCCTGTGCTGGCTTTCAGATTGCTCACGATATCACTGGAATTACTATTGGGCTGGGGGCAACAGGGGCAATCCTATCGATTTCAATCAAATTCTGCTTTCTTGTGCTGTGTGTGAGTTTGACCTCTTGTAAGCAAATTAAAGGATTGCAGTCAATCGAAGGATGATAGTTATGGAATATTTAAAAATATTATTAAATAATCAACGCTATGTTTTTTTGAAGAACAGAAGTATGACCCATTATTCCCTTGGAGGGAAGCATACTAGCAGTTCCTGAACTTGATGAATATTGCTAAAATAAAGTGCCAAACTCAGCACTCAGTAGTACAGATGAACATCCATATTAATTCCATAGTAATCTTCTTTGGGTGAGAGAGAAGATTCAGAAATGCATAATATGGCTTTAAATATGCAAAGCGTAACAGAAGCAATATGACAACGGTAAAGGCCATCCCAGAAATAAGCTGACATGTAATATTTTTCATATGTTTCATTAAAGAACCTAAGAGTTGTGTACGGTAATAGATAATGGTTTTATATAAAGTTCAAAAGACTTTCAGATGCTGGTTATTTATAGAAGACTTTCATTTAAAAAACAAACAAACAAACAACAAATTTAATTTCATTATTGTTCTGTGTAGTAGATGAAGGGGTGTTGATACTGCGTGGAAATGGCAGGGGAAGAATCACTTTTTGTGTAAGTGACTGCAGTCCCATTACCTCCGTGGAGTAGGTTTTCCCACTTGTATATCTCTGCAGTGCTGCACCCCACGCTGCCCTGCTGCAGACAGAGCTGGGCAATCCCTGCCAAAATATCTCCAAAACATGAATTGTGATAATTCTTAAAAGCCTGAATTTGTCACTAGTGCCTCCTCTTCTCTGCAGCGTCTCTTAAGTCCCAGGAAGGTGGTAATTAAAATTACACACAGACTTGCTTTCCTAGGAGCTGCACCTTCTAATTTAAAGCTAGTTTTGTATTTCCACTTAAAAGTAGATTTCTTTTTCAAATTAATTTGATAGGAAGGGAAGACCAAGGTTTAGAGAGGACAAAAAGCCTTGAGATGTCATCCCAAGAGACTGGCTGTGTGGGAACCTCTGAGTTTCTGTAGTTTGTGCCTTAAAGAGCTCTAGTAGGTACTGCTCCCTCCATCACCTTCTGGACAGATTAGTTGCATTTAGCTGTGCTCCTTTTGGGAGGTAAGCCGTTGCAACTGAAGTTACAGCCAAGAAGAACTGATTCTGTTGTACTGTGGCATGCAATTGATGACAACCCAACAAAGGCATCTTTCTGGGAGTCTCTTGAAAAATGTGAGCAGAAGGATTGGACTGATGTGGTTCAGTCCCATGCCGGAGAATTGGCCATTAAAATCACTGACATGAACTGGCTTCTTAAAGCTGCTTCCAGCCAGTTTCTCTCTGCATCACCACTGCCTCCTGTTTCAGGAATGACAACCCCAGGCTTGCTTTCCTTTTCCCTCGCCCATTCAAGAGTGACCCCCCAAATCCCTCTGTCTTAATCTAACAAGGGTTTCTGTTCCTATTTTTTCCCCATCCTAGTTCTGACTTAGTAATACTGAGTGCCTTCTGGATTAGGAGCCTATTTCTAATCATCAGAGCTTGCAAATAAACATAACTTTGTTACTGCATGAGCCTTAAGTTTATCTGGAGATTAATGAATAGTAACTGGTGGTAGCAGTGTTTGCACCCTTGTAGTCTTGTTTTCAGGAAATGAGATAGATGCATTCCCTTTTCCAGGAGTATTCAGAGCATCTTAAACTCCCAGCTGAACACATTGCACACTAAACAGTATTTTCCATGCCACTTGCATGGAACATGAGCATCTTGCTGCCTTTAATTAAGAAGTTAACTGGACCATGAAGTATTGCCTGTGTAAATAAAAGTGATTTGTGCTTAGTCAAGAAGGTGCATTAGGAATCCCTGCATTTCTTTGCTTGCACATAAATTATGGAGATTATTAAAAATTGGAAGGGTCGTCTATAAACCCATCTGTAGCTCAGCTGCACTGTCACTCTCAAAACGTAGCTGTCTTTCTAACTGTTGTAATTTATTGTGGACTATCGTGTGAACCATCTGCTTGCTTATAAATCATAGAAACTTTGACTGAAAGTTGCATGCAGCAGCACAAATTGTTAATTTTATGTACTGGAAAGCAATGGCAACTGTTTTGTGGTCTTCAGTCTTCATTGCCTTAATTTGAATAGAAATTTAAAACTGGAAATGTTCCTGCCTTTGTTGAGAGGAGCTGCTAACAAGCAGGTTGCTTGAACCTTAGAGTGAGCACAGATTTAGCTTTCTTAGTGCAGTCAGGGTGTTTAGAAGCTTGCCACATCCAGATCTGTAAGTAACTTTAAAGGGGTAAGACAGAGAACGGGGTATGTGCATTTTCCTTTCCAGTGACAACAGAAATATAATCCTGTGCTGTGATACAGGAAAATCAAGTGAATTACTTTTTCAGGAGCTGTGTGACAACCAATGAGATGATAATCTCAGCTTTAGGAAGCAGAGAAAAACATTGCCATGATAGGATTAGGATGTTTTTGCCCTTTCAGTGTTCATTTCAAGTACATACATCTGAGCTTAAATTTTCTTACCCTGCATCCTTTTAAAGACAGGAGTATGGATTTGCCTGACAAAGATTTTTTGCAGTATAAAGCTCTTGACTGGAGTCCTGCCCATTCAGCTCTCTTGCAGACTCTTATACTGATGGGTGGGTCTGGGAATACCGATCTAAACATGGGCACCAACCTTTCTTGTCTGTCCTCTGCTACCTGGGGGAGCTCCAAGCTATTCTGTTGTTGCACAGGTGTAAGTGATGGCAAAATTCACTGAACAGGTTTTGAGGAGATTTTAAGTATCTTTTAAAAGAGATCTCTTAGTGTGTTTAGCTGGTTTCATGTTGAAGGTCTGCTTCCCATTGTTTTTAAGCATCTGAAAAGAGAATTTAAAAGAATCCTGTACGTCAAAGAAAAAAGCCTGAGGCAAAGTACAGCGTCTTTTTTTATTTTCCTTTCTTTGGGTGATGTTAGAAGTCCCTATCCTGCTCACCGTGGCAATGAGTGTCTCACTGAGAGCAGCGTGCTCGCTCAGAGCATTGGAGCAAACCTGGTCTTGTTTGAAGCTGTACAAAATAACTAGTGACTACAGTGGAAGAGGGACTGGGCCTGTCATTAACACTTGGCTGTGATTCTGCAAGGGCATCTGTTTGGCCTAAAAAATTCACAGTTGTGAATTAGGGCTGATAACTGCTATTCCCTTTACTGGTGTTTAGTAAGTTCTCATCAGCATAAAACCTAGACTAGCAAGTGCATAAAATATGCTTGTCTGTACTTTACATTTTCCCCAGCCAGTATTTGAATGATAGAAATTTTAAAGGAAGCTTTTAAGAGTGATAAATAATTATTTTGCCAATGTACTTGTCTCACTATGTTCAGATCTGGAAGAAGAATGATATAATTTTAAAGCACAGAAGCAGTTCTGTAATGGATATATTCTTTTGTATTATTTGCTCTGCAGGTCTGCCTGCCTCAAAGCTAAAAGTACGCACTGAAAAACAATAAACCATGTATTTGGATTAAACAATGACATGTGCCCACAATGGGGCATACCTGCCTCATAGCCATAAATACATGTTTATAAACAATATAACATACTAATTTGGATTAAAAAAGCAACATTCACCCATGAGGAAAGGCAATGCAGATGGCAATATAATTGCAACTTTGTATGATGTTCAAACTGTGTAGTAGAAATCTAGCTTTCAGGAAAGGCTCAGATAGGTAGCATGAAAGAAGGCTGCTATTTTTTGAGGAACGTGACAGAATAATTTCCTTTCTTCCTTTGTCAGAGTTTACAGAGCAATAAAAGGATATTGAATTAGTTCCTGATGATTTGGTCCAGCAAAGTGCTTAAGGATTTCAGCACGCTCACTGAGACTATGATGGGGTGGAAATGAAGTTTGTCTCACCATGCTGCCATCACTTAGCAGTCCCTGCGCACTCCCACCACCTCCATTACTCCTCCCAGCATTTAACTATTCCCTTAGTGACTGGTTCTTTAAAGAAGAGAGGAATCTTCTTTTTTGCACTTTATTATATGATCGAGCCTGTAAGAGCTCCTGGTAGCTCACAGAGATGTTGGTCTCCTGGGATTTGCCTCTAGGGCAGTTCCTCTGCCACTGCAGCTTCAGGTAGAAAAAACTCACGCTATCTGAGGTCAACTTCTGAAGCATGATACTTCCTCTAACGGCGTCTCCATAGCTTACTGCTTCTTGGTTGATTTTTGGCAGCAGATGTTAAAATATTGTTTAAAAACCCTAATAATTTTTAAAAATGACAAGGTTGCTAGTGATGGCACAACCAACAAAAGCAAGCTTCTTGCAGCCGTGCCTGGCTGTCTCATATTCTCCCTGTAGAGTTAAGCATTCGTTGTGACACCACTCCAGATACCTCGTTGTTAGATTCTTTGCTGGTGTGCTTTTGCTATAAATGTCTCTCTCCGTTTGGTCAGTTTGAGTCTTGCTTACCTGACAGCTATGAACAGAGAGGTAAGCTAGCAGTCAGTGGGACAGACAGTAAAAATAAACAGAAGGAGCCGAGCAAGGTGCAAAAGGCATCATTTTGGCAGAAGCATCCTCACCTGATGCACAGGTATTGTTGCCATCGCCAGCCAAAGCAGATTTGAGCCTGTGTACAGCAGTAGGCTGTGAGTGTCTAGTGGGATTTATAACACTGATATGCTTGCCTCTTAGTAAATTTCATTCTTAAGTAATAAAATCCAGAGAGCCTACTTCAGACTGAACCTTGGTTGCCCCAGCACTTTGGGGGCAGTTAGTGGCTCTGTGATATTTCCACTGTGCCAAAAAGGTGGAAGTTTAAGTAAATTTTGCAGCAACTGTGAAAACATTTCCCTTTACCTTCATAGTAAAATTGGCCAGAAGTCTCTCAGCTTTGAATTTTGAAGGAAATTTTGTAGGCTGGCTGAAGAGGTACTTGCAATAACACCAGAATTAAATCTTGCTTTATCTATTCACCGTTGTTTGTATATGGAGCTGGTGTTATGTGCCACACACTGAGAGCACAACAGGGAACTGAAGTATCCCACCATCTGCAAAATCAGAGTATCCCAAAGAAGAGCAAGAGAGGAAGCTCCGAAGTAAACTTTTTGAATTAACTCGGTAAGTTGCATTTCAAAGCAAAATCTCGTGGAGGCTGCCTATGGCATTTTGAAAAGGATTTCATTAAATGTTGCTAACTTGTCATAAGCTCTCTTAAATGGAAGGGTAATGGCTCATAACATTTGTAAGCTTTTTAATTTCATGCAATATGAGCAGTGTAATCAACACCTATTAAAGTCAATCAGCTGTGCGAAGTGGGCTACCTACCTCGGCTTTTGTCTATATTTTCATCATGGGTATACCTCTGAACTAACTCTGGGAGCAATGTGTTTGTACTTTCTTATCCTAACATCAGTTTAGATTTTGTATCCAGAAAACCCGGTATGGTCAAAAGTATCTGAACCCATAGGCTGAATAAGCACTTTATAGTCAATGGTTTTCACCTTCTAGGGAGGGAGTTTGGGCCATGGAGTTGATGTGGACTAGTTAACAGCTCTGGAGCTAAACATGAAGGAGATGGAGAATTTCCCAAATAACTTCCCAATGTGTTTGACTTTTTCCCTTTGACAGGTGAAATTTCTCTGCTTCAGCTGGTTGTGTAAGGAGAGGGGAGCTGTTTGGATCATGTGTTTGTTTTGCTGTCCTGATCTGATTCCCATCTCCTCTTTGTTTTAAACATTAGCAGCTAGACTCTGCGGTCATAAAAACAAGTGATGTGCATCACAGCTCAAAGTGAGCCACTGGGTTAAGGCTGGGTGCTCTGTGGTCTCTGAGCTTTTGCGTTGCATTTTTGCCATGATCCCACAAATTGCTTGCATTTCAGCTGTGAAGAGGAGGACAGTGGGGCTGAGTTTTGTGGTGGGACTGTATTTCCACGGAAATGTTGCAAATCAGCTAACATCATGTTTTCAACTGAGTTGCGAAGCACTACGAGCTAAAAGAATAGAATAAACATTTGATTTAGTTTATTCCCCCAGAAGGAAAAAGAAAAGATGTGGAATTATTAATTTTAAAGTTGAAAGAAAAAATGGTTAAGCTGAATGAATTTGGCTGGCAGTTTCTTGCCTTCCTTGGACATGCACCACTCTTCTACTGTCTGTTATTTCAGCTTCTGTTTGGCACCTTGAATACATGCTACCTCTATGAATTAACCAGGAAGCTGCTGTGAAGCTCATTTTTCCTAATTAGCCATATATTATGGCCGCTCAGTATTCCTACCGGCTTCTAAACCTTCAGGAGCTATACATTGTCCTTATTGTTCTATGTTTAAAATACAGTTTAAAAAAAAAAAAAGCACAGAGGGTTTATTGGGGGATTCACTCTCTCACACCTACTGATTATGGTATTTCTGTTGCTGACTTGTATTGCTGGACAGGTATTACTGTTAAAAGAGAAGCTCTACTGGTACTTGACTACAGCTGACCTGAATTAGCCCGTGGGACTGAACACATTCATAGAGTAGGCTTGAATTCTCAGTCCAAAACTTGATCCAAATTTCATCTTAACAAGCTGTAGCCTCAGAATGAAGTAAACCTTACAAAGCACCTGAAACTGCTCAGGGAAAAACATGTGCAATCGTGTACTGCTGCATTTCTTGCTCTCAAGGGCAAAGGCTTTGAGTTTAAGGATTTACTGTGTCTAGACATCACTGCTGACAATCAGGATTCCGGCTGCTTTGGAAAGGCTGAAATATAAAACCGACTTCTTAATACTAAAAATGAAAAAGGAACAAAACTTTATACAGTATGGATAGAGAGAAGATAAAGACAAATAGCAAGATCCAATTATAAAGAAAAAGAATGTTTTTTTGATATTTCCAAGAAGCCTCAAGAGTAGAACTTCATGACTTCTTGCCACAGGACAGCAAACACTTCTGCAACTCTTCTGCTGATCAAAGCTATTTCAGCAGCAAAGTTATGTATTTTATGAAGCAAGCGTTACTTGACAAGACAAGCTGTGCTGTCATTAGGAAGTAAAGGCGCACACAACTGGTTTTACAGACAGTTCAGTTTGTGTGTTCTTTGGTTTGCAACAGCAAAGGAAAGCCGGACCTTCCAGGTTTCATCTACCAGTTGCTATGTTAGTAATAAGAGTTTGTCTGATTGTTCTATTTCTAAATGACAAATGTTGGATTTGGAGAAGAAGAACGCAGGGGAAAACAAGAACAACTCTAAAATTTGCTCCTGTTCTTTTAGGGCAAATTGGCTGAGGGTCTTGGGAAAATTGACTTGCTGCTTTTGAAAGAAGAAATAAGATTTCTTTGTCTGTTAGTGTCTCCCTGGTTGGAATATCTCTATTTTTGATCTCTGGTTGTCTGAGGCTGTGCTTGGCCATCTACTCCCATGTACGCCCGCATCTTTCAGGAAGGGACAGACCCATACCAGCGTTAGCAGCACGGTGTTGGAATGCAGGACACGACTGTACCTGTGATAAAAATGGCTATAAATCTAGTCATAGAAGTAGGCATTCTGCTTGCCAGTGAATCATTGATTTAGGCTTCAATCCAACCAGATATTTAATTATGTGCATAGTTTACATATATAAGTAATTTTCATTGACATCAGTAAGGCTATTCGCATGCATAGAGTTGGGCATACTTTGTGCTCTTTGCTGGATTATGCCATATAATTTCTGCATATACCGCATGTGTGTGGCAGAGCAAAGCCACCGGCAGGAATCCATCCTGCTGGCCTCTGTACAAACATGGGGACAGACACTGCCCTTTCCTCCAAAAGATTTTAGATTGCCAATAGGCAGACAGAGAGCAGGACAGGAGAGAGGGATGAGGGTGAGTAAAGCGGCTTGCTTATTTGCTCCTACAGCAGCTGAGGATTGGTGTGAGGAGTCCTGTGTCCATGTGCATGCTCATTTTAGTAGATCACATGCCTCAAATGTAAAGAGTTGTGGTGATAGATCTGGCAGATATTATCAAATAAAAGCTGATAGAGTAAAAAGTTGTCCTTCTTGGAGGGTGAAGGAAAGCAGTTTCCATGGTACCCATTTTTTTCTTATTTCTTTTTCATGTTTTACTGCAGATTTTCAGTATAAAATGTTACATGTCCATTGATTTCCTCTTAATTTGCTGTAATTCTGAGTCCAGTGAACTTTTTAGGTTTGCTTCCAGTCTGACCTTAAAATTTTCTGAGGTAGGTTGTACGAAGTACTAGCAGGGAGTCTGCTCCTCTTTTCTCTCTGAAAGGGAATAACCTATGGAAGAGAAAGAAAATTCAAGGTGTTTCAGCTCACAGTATTTCTTCATTATTCATCTGTCAGGGCACAATCCTTGTTTGCCATCCTTACACAAAATAGCAGGAGATTCCTCACTTTCAAACCTTAATTTTTCCATGAACAGGAGTGGAGCAAGAGCATTGGTGGCTTTTACCTTCTTACCACTGAGGTTCCCCAGATAGCATCAACTGTACAGTGCTGCTGTCATCCAACTTCCCCTAGAACCATCCATTCTAAGGATAGAGACACATCTTCCTTTGGAAAGCCCTTCTTTATCGTGTACAAATGAAGATTTTATTTAAAGTTTATTGCAAATGCAGCAGTGCTAAAATTTGATTTGTAAATCACTGTCTGTTTATGAAAATGGTGAGTAAATGCATGCCAAGATTTGCATGGTATCTTAGTCAGCACAGGATACTTTGTGGGATTCTTGATTTGTAGTCTAGAACTAGGCAATGAAAATTGCTTTTATGACCTAGGCTTTTTCCTTTCTCCTTCTTTCCAGCTACAGCTTGATACTCTGCTTCTAGTTCTTTTTCTTCTTGAGCAAAACAACATACTGTTCCATTGTCTCTCTCTCTTGATTTAGACAAGGGATGGATTTGTCATGGGGCATTTAATGAATAAAAGTGGTTAACATCTGAGCAGCAGCTGCAAAAGATTGCCCATGGCACCATGAATGGGTGGCTACTGATTCAGAGAGAAGCTTGCTGTTCACTGAATCATCCATATCACTCTTCACAGTGCCTGGAAAGTCTTCTTTTCCAAGTACTGATGCAAGCTGAGTCTTCCTCTTGGATGTGATCTGACAGAACTGCAGCCCAAGGCAGCACAGCTGAAGCGTAAGATGTGTTTTTTCCAATGAGAAGCTTTGTTAGACATCAATATTGAAAAGCAGAGAAATAAATAAAATTACAGACAGTCAAGTTGATTGAGGGGAGAAGAGAGGTCTTTTGTCTGACAGAACAAGCATATCTCTCCAGCAAGGCTTTCAGTTCTTTAGCCAAAAGGTGATGTCTTTCTTTTGATTAGGTTGATCTGCAAGAATGTGAACAACTCATTATTTTTCTTAAAATTGTGATTTTTCTAGGTATATTTTGCAGGTTAGAAGTACAAAGTGGGCATAGCTGTTCATCACCTTAGAGCAGTTGATATTTCCCTTTAAGCAGATTCACCGTTGTATTGTATACACAGGTAAAGCCACACAGTGAATGGCCAAATAATCCATAATCCAAACACACATTAATTGCTATAAAAAGTCCACAGTAAGTGATCAACTTGAGCTGATTTAGTGACTTGGTTTCCAAAGAGCCATAGCTGGAAGACAGTGGGTTGATGGGGTGAACCTGAACATGTTTCCTGTGATGCTTCCTATGGTTGAGTGTTCAGACCCTGTGTCCTCCAGTTTTTTGCAGAACATCCTTCACTGTTTAAATGAAGTAAGGGCCACACAGAGCAATGGCACATATGTTGTCAATGCTGCTGGCTTGAGAAGGACCTTTTATTGCATGTTTGAAGCATATTTGCTTCAAGCCAAAATACTTTATCTGTATTCTACTACCTCTTGCAATCCCCAGCTCCTACTGCAAACTGACTTTGGTATATAAGTTTCCTTAAGATCCCAACTGTTATTTATAAATTATGAACCTTGATGTTAGTACACAGTTCAGAGAGCAACAGGCTCTTTGTTTCTTTCTGCAGCATTCTCTATTAAGCAGCTTTCTGGGAAGCGTAGCTTTGCTGAAGTAAAAGAGACGGGAACGCACAGGCAGGACCCTTCCTGCACCCTTTCTTAGTAGGAGCTACTGGTTGGGTGTCTTCACTGATCAGTTTAGTTCCTCCAGAGTTTTGAAAGACCTTCAGGAATAAAAACATCGGGAGGCAGATGCCTTCTGTTTAAAAGTGGAGACAACCAGACAGCCTGAGCCACCCTGCTGATCGCCCAAAGAGTAATTCGGGGTTCTTGGCTCTTATATGCCTCCCTGTGCTCTATTTTACCTTCACACATTCTAATCTCTTTGGCTGTTTTTGCCATTGCTCACCATTTCCCCAAACAACATTCCTGTCTTCTTCCAGGCATGGAAAAAGCATCTGCTGCTCTTTCTGTGAGCCTGACATCTCTTGAAATACCACTCCCCAGCGGTGTTGGTTAGGGATGTATTTTTGCTCATCAGCCCAGTGCCATGGCAGTACCATGTGTTTCTCTTCTCTGTTCACCCTGAAGCAGATACTCCAGAGTGTCTGTTGAATGGCAGCCACAAGATACAGTCAAATCCCAACACAGAGCACCCAGCTCATGCAATTGTACCACTGATCAGACTTTTGTCATCATGCTATCTCTGTAGGTATATGTGTTTGGTGTAGCAATGTCCAGCATGATTTAGCATCTTTCCTCCAGATCAATCTGATTTCATGTCACATGCCTAGCTGCATCTGTCATTTTACCTGTTCAAGTGTACCACTGCCTTGGCTGTTAGATGTTCAGCCTCTCCTAGACAGATGGAGATTTGCGGTTTTTCCTCTCTGAGATGATGCCTGTCTGACAGTAACTCACACATGAACTGTTATGGCGCTGCAGGTCAGAGTTTGGCCCCTGTGTTTATTCCTGTGGGGAAACCTCTGTCTAGTCATGTAGACCGACAGAGCATCCTTCTTAAAGTCAAGTATTGATCATTGCAGCAGAAGAAATACAGTGGTTAGATAAAAGCAATTCAAAAACAATTTGTGCAAATGTTTCTGTGACTCCATAACCCTGTATCATAATTAACACAGATCAAATTACTTTGGTATCAGAGGTACAGTCATGGGCCCAACCTTTCTTTTCTGTCCTTTCCGTTTTCCCAGATATGCCCCTACAGTGTTAACTGAATATATTTCTACAATAAATATTCCCACAACAAGGCCAAAATATGGTTTTCATCAATCATTTTATAGCTGCTTCAAACCTGTCACACCAGTATATGTGCTGGCAGCAGCTCGGGAAAAATATGCAGACAAACCACAAATAAAAGCAATAATTTGAATAGAAAACTTGAATTTTCTGTCACCAGGAATGGTCAGATGATCTTCTTTGTGTCTTGTACAGTGGCAAGTGCACAGTCTCCAGTGAATAAAGAATTGCAGATCCAGGAAATGAGATTATTGCTCCCATGAAGCTATTGAAAAGGAGAGCACACTGAGCCCTTCAAATATGTTTCCTGATGCACAGACCCACATTTGCCTATGGAGCACAGCAAACCTGAAGGACAGGTCTCGTAAAGAAGAGCCTTATAATTGCAATAGAAACCCAGAAACAGAAATGCTTTGATTGCAGGAACATGTCCAGGCTGAACCTTGTCATTTCACAGGCCAAATGCACTGGAGAGAACTCCACTGGGTAATCACAGAAGTGAGGACGGTCTTCTGCATCCTGCCTCCTAGCCATAACTGTGCTGTAATATAGTTGCTTTTGCAGTGTAATTGCTTTCTCTGCAGGGCTTCTTCCTATTGATTCTGCTTGTGTGGATTTAAATTGTTTGCGGGTTGTAACTAGACTCAAGTTGGTCTGCGTCTCCGCTTTTCTGTGCTAGGCAGCTCACGTGGCAGTTCTATCTAAGAGACTTTAATGATGTCTAGATAGCATCACTCCCTGGCCTGCGCGTATGTATTTGATTTGAGGAGAGAGACTGGATCAGATAAGTTCAGAACATCAATAAATACGTGTATTTTGTTTGGTGACACTTGTTCAATTTGAATCTTTTTCCCAGGAAGCAGCTTGTGTTGTGTCATTTTTTCGGTGTGCTGTGTAAATGCTCTGCATCTGCAACTGTCGAGGATGGTGCCATCCCATAGCAATGCCATCTGCTCATTCACAAAGTGCTTTTTGCGTAGATAAAAAATGTGAGGTGTTACTCATAATTAGGCAAATCGCATGCTGTGATCTGTGATTGATTTGATTTCTGTTGCTGGCTACCTTGCATATGTCTATGTGTCCGTAAGTATTGTCTACATATCAGCATATGGATGCAGATGAATCAGAGACTCGTGAATTCTTTTTCCCGATCCAGACAGATGGAAATGTTTTCCCTTTTTCTTATTAGCAGCAGCTGAATTTCAGTAACACCAGGGGCCTCTGCTAGGATCTTGCTTGTGTTTCATGCTGTACATGCATACGTAAGTTGGCATGGCCATTTATAATCTAATACAAGAAGTAAGCGATCCATGACATGCAGCAAAGGAAAGTTATAATTTCAAAGCAATGTTCAGAGATAGCCATGTTATTAGCCTTCTTGGAGAAAAATATCTGGATATATAACTTGGTGTTATGCGGTGCAGTAATAGAATGCCTAAAAGGTGCTGTGAGCATTGCAGAAACCAAGTGTCTCTGCTGAATCAGACTTCTGGAAAATATTACTGTACCTTTCGTAGTATTAACCATATGTATTCATAAACGTGTATTCATCTCACTAACTGACCGAGATCCTAATTGTTTCTGGTTGTGCTGTGGTCCAAGTAACGCTGATAGTAAGACAAAGCAACTCAGAAATTACTAGTTCTGTATAGTTTTAATATTGTCTTCACATGCGTTTTATAGATAGTGAGGTATGATTTACCAGCAGTTTTAAAAGATGTTTAAGGCAGGCAGTAGGCATACCAGAAAGGCCATAAAAATGAAAACACATGAACAGAGGTCTGCACACTTGTCTGGAGTAAAAGTTACGAGCAGTGGAGTAGCTATATAGTTGGATGATTTAGAATATTTTAAACCTCAGCAGAGCTCTCTTCTTTTCTCTCCCTCTCTCCTATGGTCCTGTGCCTATTAAAAAAAAACAGCAGGAGATCTGTCACCACTGGAGTCTGACCATAACTAGGATAGCCCGAGGCAGAAAATAGGCTATAACTTAGCACAAATCCATAGTCCTGCTGCTACACCTCCTATAGACAAGGGCCACATCAGTGCGAGCTGCCAGTGAGCAGCGACTGCAGTTTGGTATTTCTGCAGAAGAATTCAAGTAAATTGAAATGGTTAGTGAATACTTGGTTGATTTTTACTGGAAGTGGTGATCAGTGTGCTGAGAACCTAAGACCACTGTTCTCCTGTTTAAGAGCATTACAGTTTCTTGAGTCCTGCTTAGTTTGTACAAGGGAAAGCCATTCCCCAGTGTTGCAAGGTTAATCATCAGCACACGTTTGATCGACTCTGGTATAACACCTTTGGGTGAACTCTGAGTGCAGTGAAGTGCTTGAAGCATTTTCAGAATTATTTGGTCATTTTACAAGTTGTGCTGTTCTCTTCATTTCAGCTGTTGTCTGAGAGTGTCTTGCTAGAGGACTCCTGGTGCTGAGCAAGCTTAATGCACCGTATTTTTTCCAAAACCAGTAATGCACAGTTCAGTCCTACCACTATAGAAGGTTTTCTGAATGTGCAGCAGCCTGCAGACGTTACAAATCCAGATTTCCCAGCCCCATGGATACTGAATAGAACTCCAAACGCACGGTTGTATTTTATTTTTATGTATATGGCTATCACTTTCGTCATGTCATCTGTGGTTTTCTTCATATTATAAGTCAATGAAGTGAAAAAGAAAAAAGAATGGGAAAGAAGTCGAGGCACATGTAATGTCTTGGAGATTTTTTTGGTGCTATTTTTAATGTCAGCGGACATGGTGTAATTTAATTTTCAGAAGAATCTCAGCTGCAAAGCAGCTGATAAGGCATTTTGAAGAAGCAGCCACTCTCTCGAAGCACTATGTTCATGAGGTTATTACAGGTATTCTTCTAAAGAAAGAAACACCCAGATTGCCAGAAATAAATCACTTTGAAAGATACAAACCCCCTTGGGTAGCCATCCAAAAGCAGAAGCCAGTCATTTAGATCTCACATCAGAGACCTGCCTTCTTTGCACTGTAAAGAGAAGAGTCAGAGATGTAATTGCTTTAGCGCAACAGTGGGAAATTTATCTTTTGTTTCAGTTGTTATTAAAATGAACTTCATGAAATGCCATTAGAGAGGGGAGTTTGTGGTATTGGACATAAAACTCCAACATGTGCACTATCTATGCTGTTAAAATATGGCACGTTGGGTGGGACCACAATATTTTCTGAGCTTCATAGTACTGTAAAACATATTATTCTGCAAAGGTGACTGTACCTTGTTTGCATAGAACTTGACTTTTTTTGTTTTAAGCATTTGAATACTCAATAAAACGTCAGAAGTTGGAACAGAGCACATTAAGGCAGCTCATGATACTACATTTATGTCTTTGAGTGCCAGTTGCAAGTCAGGGCTGTATCAGCTCCACTACTGCTCCAGGTTACATGACCTGAGCACATTACACTTGCGAGAAGTTTGTTTCCTGGAAGAGGAGGATGCAGACTAGATTTTGTTATCTCTGCACTGGTCCTATTGCCTCCTTCCTAAAAGTGATCATCTTTAGGCACAAATATAGCACATACTGGGGCATTTTGTAGCATTTGTTTTAATCTGTTTGTACCAATTCCATTAACAGTTTGCTTTCATTCTTCTATGAAAAGCTTATACTGTCAAATCAGAAGTTTTACTGAAAAAGAGTTTTAGTTGCATGAACATTGTATTCAGCTGTTTGAAGGACAAAATCAAGATCAAAAGAGACTCAGTGATTAAACAACAAAAAGTACATTCAAATCATATTACAGGATGTTTTCAATCTAGCACCTAGGGATTTAGCTACGTGACAAACTTTTGTGCCAGAAGGCTTCTGGGCAAAATCCTGTTCTTGCTATACGGGGCTAGATCAGAAACAGAAGGAAGAGCTATTTGGTTTACTTTTGAAATAGAAACAATAGTGGTTGGTTGCAAGTTTGACCTGAAGTCTAGATTTTCTGTTGACGTAGATTGAGGCCAGTCTGCTCTTCTAAGTGGGATCTTAGGAATGAGGTTCGCTAGATACTCACAAGTTTGTCTTCTTCACAGCCAAAGATAGATGCTGTCGAGTGTTTTGTCTGATTGCTTTTCAGGAGGTGCACGATGTCTGTGCAAAGTTCTGGTGAGGTTTGCTGAGATTCACGGTGGTGCCAGTTGCTTGATCTCTGGAGCATCTGTTACCAGTTCTGAAGTTCTTTTACTCAATTGTTTCTTCCCAACTCTCTGTTTTATGGGGGCAGCTTTGAGCTTTTGCAGCATCAGATACTTCCCAAAGGAGTTTCTGTTCTCAAGGCAGGCATAGGGGAAAGAAGTGCACACCCAGAATCAAATCTGCTTTTTTTGACTGTATGCTCACAGCATCTTCTGGAGATCTTTGTGGTTAGGAAATTGCATTTAGTGTCATGCAGTGAGGGTATTACTGATGCTTCCCTTTGAAGGATGAGCAAGTCATACGGGAACATGCAAAACTGGGTCAGGGATACTAATTTAAGCACGTCTGTGTTGACCGAGCAAAAATGACAGAGTAAGGGTTAAAAAGTCAGCTTTCCTGGTGGGTCTTGGGGCTTGCCTGACAACTGCAAAAATGAGCTCGCATGCAGCGCTGTGTCCCAGGCAGTGTGTGCTGCTGGGTCCGGTGACATGAGGAAGTACTGCTGAGGTGATGTCTTTGTGGGTTTTCATTAGTGGTTTACCATTCTTGGTGAAGGACATTTCAGGTGCCCTGAAGTTATTGCTTTGTGTCTCAGTTAACCAGCAATGAATACCTGCCACTCCAAAACAGACAAGTCTGTGAAATGTCACCTTGTGCAGCTATGAGTTGTCCCTACCAATGGAAAATGCAACGCAGGAGAGTAAGTATTATTGCTATTATAACTATTATCACATTTAGCTGCTAGTATAGTAGGATTGATTGGACTTCAAGAAAGGAATATATTTGTTATAACCCACATGAATACTTCTCTATGAACAGCTCCTTAAAACAGCACTCAAGGGCACAGGCAAGTGAATGTGTTGCTTGTGGCTGTAGGCCAAGTGAAGGAGAACTTTTGCTCTCATAATGGGCTGGCCGCTTGCTTTACAGAAAACGAGCTTTTGCCCTCTGACAGTCCAGCTGTGTATAGAGCAGTGTTTGCTTTCTGTCATGTCAGTGAGAGGTACAGTTAAGCAGGAAAATGGTGCTTGGAGTATCTCCTCTGTAGACTGCTCCTTGCCAACCTGGATTATCCTTTAATATTTTTATTTTTCCCATTACTTTGTTAAGCCTGTAGGAAATTCACCATTCCATTATTTCCAGAAGCTTCACTTGCACTTACTATGTGAAGTCTTCGAATCCACAGGACCAAATCAAAGCTACTCCTTTTGACCATTCAAATTACAAACACACTAACTGTGACGCATTATTTTAAAATTGCCTGTTAAAATTTAAAAGGATTTCCCGATATTTTTAATAATTCCCTAAAACAGTCTAAGAACATCTGTTAAAGTACTGAATTTCCTTAAAGACGGCACTGGTTGGGATTGCTTCAGCTGCAAATTAAAGTTGTCAGTCAAAGTGCTTTTTCTGGTTTAGTCTCTAATCTAGGAGTTTTTAGCATCTCTTCCAAAGTGAACCAAAGACAGAGGTGTTAGGGGCTTGTTTTGCCATGTGTTTAACCTAGCAAACAATCAGTCAATACCTTTTGTGAAGTATTCTATGCTTTACTGGATACCTCACTGCTTAGTGAGGAAACAAGCTATACTGTTTTGACATATTTTTGCACTTTTCACATTCTTTATGCTGCAGCATGTATCCAACATTTTAATATATTGAGTAGCTCTGACAACTTCTTCTGGGTTCACAAACATTTGCATTATTGTTATGGATCTGCTAATGAGGGGTTGGAGTAAGAGGCAGAATGATATATTTACTATGTAGGATTTCCTGCGGAGATGAATAGATTCTTTGGGCTGGTTATCTATTTCCAGCCCACCATGAGTCCTTAAAAGATCCCAGCCTCACCTGCCCCCAGAAATGGAGCTTCAACCCAGAGCAGGGTGGGATCCTCCATTGGTGTCCTGCAAGGAAAATACTTGGAAATAAATCAGAAGCAAACAGGAAAACATGCAGAAGGGACAAAATCCATCCTACTCCCATCGATGTGTCTACCTCAGTTTCTCCAGCTGAATGATCAAAGAAGCCACTGGAAAGAAACAGTAACGTAAAATAGTGTCAGAAAGGAGGTGACCACTGATTTTATTTGCAAAGTTGCATAGGAAGTTAAATCAAAAGCTGTAGTTCAGTGCAGTGCAGTTGGGTGGCCAAGATGGACATGAACGGGAACTCCGCTAACACAACACCATTAACAGAGGACTCTTGTAAAGAGTTCAAGGTCGTAACAGCTGGATCTGGGCATAAAGGGCAAGTCAGGGGCAGCGTGTGGGCTGGGAACAGCAGCTGCTCTTGCAAAAAGAGGTGTGGGGAAACCTTGTTGTCATGTCTGCGGTGAGAGGAAGAAGAATAAATGACAGAGAAAGAGATTTCTCAGTACATCAGATAACATGTAGGCAGTGAAATATGTTGGGT
The DNA here is from genome assembly GCF_000690535.1 of Cariama cristata. Taxonomy (NCBI): domain Eukaryota; kingdom Metazoa; phylum Chordata; class Aves; order Cariamiformes; family Cariamidae; genus Cariama; species Cariama cristata. Next base: position 120,597 of record NW_009622628.1, read on the forward strand.
TATTGTGTGATTTGCCATATCAGATGTATTTTCTCTCAAATGTACTTTTGTGAAGAGTTGGATTGAATCTTTTGGAGAGAAACAGGTAGACAAAGAGAAAAAGGATTATTTTCCCTACTTTTCTGAACCCGAAAGAATACTTAATCCAGTTTTCCATTCAATTCCACTTTCTTTGCATCCATCTCAAGAGTAAAATGTATTTATTTCTTTAGTATTATTTACCTGGAAAGATTTGGAACTGGATTGTTGCATATTATATTTCAGAGATGTGGTGTGTCTTATACTTACAGTGTTATAATTAGTCAGACATGCTTATTTATTACATGCTGGTATTCTAACTCTAGGTCTACCAAGTGTTATGACAGTTTATGAGAATATTACTTCACTACATAATTATTTTCATTGTGGTGATGATGCCATATTGATCTAGATTTGCACTTGCTCATGTGCATCAGAATACTTAATTTGGTGTCATGATAACATGAAAATGTAAGAGAAGTGAAAAGTTTTGTCTTTTCAGTTATAATTCCTAACTGTTTTAAGAATTTTTTTATGCTTTAATTATTTTTTCTGTGTGATTGAAGGAAGCTGGCACCATCATCAAACTTGCAACAGAGGAAACATTTTTTAAATGTTCAGTGTGTAAAAGATGTCAGTGTTACTACCTTTGTAAACGGAAGATGATGGACAGAAAATCTGCAGAATTTTCAGCAAAAGGGAGTAATTTTTTCAGCTCTTTTTCATTTCTTAATGGAAGAAGAATTATGGAAATGAGAGCAGGCATTGCATTAAGTGCTTGAAATGTTCCTTCCCTGCAGACCAATAAAAACGTAACTCTTCCATTAGGGAAGTTTAGTTTTTTGAAGGCTGAATCCGAACTCTGAATCAGTGAATGAGATGACTATGCTGGGGTAAGCGTTTCAAGGTTTGATGATGTATTTTAAGTCTTTCGTAGGTGGATACCAGCTCTTAGCTCATCTTGTAAGACTTCTTCAGAGCAACTTTCTCTGTGACTCTTTTTATATTAACCACTTGGCTTATCTTGTAGCACTTCTGTAGTGCAGTCTCCTGTGATGCAGATCAGCAGCAGAGTTTCAAATCCATGGGGATTGAATTATTTTTCCTGCCTGAATTTGGACTAGAAGCTTTCCTGGCCTTTTCAAAACACTCTAGCTACTTGCATAACTCCATAAACAAAAGTCAACTAGTGCAAGTTAAAAATGTGACCTTTCTGTGCTTCATATGGCATGTTTATAGTGGTTATAGTCTCACCTATGACTATAGATTATGCTGATTGTAGCTATCTGGTGAGTGTGAGATGAAAATGTAGCAGTAAACTGCTGTCACTGGGGGTGCTCAAATTAGATCCCTGATAAGGGCTGTGGAGAATTAATACCAGAGCAAGGAGGTATTCAAGTGAAGCCATCTTTTTTTTCTATGCTGTTAACCATAAAATAATCAACATTAATTTCTAGGTACTAGAAGATCACAAACAGAAATTAATAAAAAAGAGCAACATTATTACCAGTCATTATCACTGCTCTTTAGTACTAATTTATTAATCATATTTCAGTTTCATATACTATATTACTTAAGCTGTCAAACACATCGCAGAGGTATGTAAGGATGATTTGTCTTCATTGAGTGTATGAGGAGACAGAGACACCAAGAGCTTCTGAAACTTGTCCAAGGTCTGGAAATGATTAAGTGGAATTCTTTATTATTTCTTATTTAGTTGTAAATAGTCTGAATGTAACCATATGGTCCAGTTATAATTGATCAAATAAATCCCATTTCCCTCTTTTTTGCTGAAGGGCTGATCCCATGGGTGCACGCAGCACAAATAGTTAAGGCAACAGATGTAATTATTGTGAATATTTGGTCACATGTGGGGCTGATTTTGTTCTAGTTTTTTGAGGTTTGTTTTCTGCAAACACTGCTGGGAATCATTTACCCATCACTAAAAGTGTTCCTTGAAGCTCCAGTCCATTACAGGACTCCCATGAGCGCATTCCTGTGCTCCTGCTATGTTTTATATGCAACAAGTTAGTCCTTGTGCCATGATACAAAAAAATGGCATCTATGCAATATTAGTTATGTTCCTTATAAATTCAGGAGGCAAGGAGAACATGCCTGACCTACACAATCCTCTATCCCATCCTGATTATTCATTCCTAATGGAAAGATTTTGAAACACTGGAAAAAGACGTTGGTGGAGGAAGAACATGGACATAAAATTTTCAACTCCTTGCCGATTTTCTTGCTATTTTATCCCCTCTACCGATGCTGCAGCTCAGTCGGTTGATGAATTTAATCAGCTGCCTGCTTTAGACGTGAAGAGACACTGGCAGTGAATTTCCACCTTGCACATTAGATTTTTGGCTGATTTAAGTTGGGGTCACCCTGTGCTAGAGCCGTAGGTGGCTAATAGCCCCAGAGAAACCAACTGTGTGGACTGGGGCTGCCTGTAGAAAACACAAGTTCCTGGGAGTCTTGGATGCATTTGCACACAGAAGGAGCCAGATGGTTTTCTCTACGGGTTTTCATCGGCTTCGCTCTGCAGGAGAAATACCTGAGATGGATGCTGCCAGGTAGCTGCATGGCTCCTGTGTGTTAACAGCTGCTCTAGCTCTTCTCTCAGAGGTGTATTTAAAGCATAAAAATGAAAAATCTGTGTGGTCAAGTGGGGAGTGGGGAAGACTTCATGTCTTGTGTATTTCTAGACCTGATGGGATGGTCTGGTCCCAACCTGGCATCCCAGTCTGGAATGTGATGGTGGTACGTGCCAGATGGTTCATAACTGCTTTGAGATCAAAGGCACTTTCTACATGTTAATAAGGTTTTCTCATTCACAGCCCTTGGGCATGGCTCACTCACGTGGCCAGGTCGCAGGCAGACATGGTCACCCATTGGAGTCATCTGAAGCTGTGTGCAATATTGCCGATTTGACTCTGAAATGCACTGCTGCAGTCAGCCACCCTCCCAGAGCACCATGACCTTTGGGAAGCTTAGGTCAGGTCCCGTATCACCTGCACATTGTAAAATAGCAGATTGGTTGGCTTATACTGGCAATAAAGCCAACCATCCCTAAAACAAGGCTAGTCTGTGGGACTTTATCTGGGCCAAACCAAGGTGTGGACTCTGGTTTTATCCCGGACATTAAAAATTAATGCAGGGTAGCCTGCAGTTCAACCACACGCCCAACCTTGGGGTCATTAAAAGCAACCCAGCAGCGTTAGGCAAAGCTCGAGGCGTCTCAAGCGGGCTGGTCCTGGGCAGCCATCCCTGTCTCACGTGCTTGCTCTCATGGTCTTGTTCCAGGGCAACCCACTGTACTTCCAATCTGCCAGAAATGTAACAGTGAACATCCTCAATGAGAAGACTAAAGTCCTTACTCGCCTTGTTACAGGTAAGGAGCGGGAAAGGCTGCGTGGAAGAATTAAGGAGGGATGAAAGCGGGTGTGTTGTGGGATGCTATGCTGGCTTTAGACAGTATGCAGGAGGGGATCCCAGGTGTCTTGTGAAGTACAAATGGAAACTTCGCTCCACTTTGTAAAAACAAAGCTAGAGACATGAAAGCTGTGCCGGAGAGGCAGCTGGCTGGTGTTTTCTGATAACAAAGCAGAACATCGTTGTCATTTGAAAGCCAATCCAGGGACAGAAAGGTTAGTTATACAACTTCAGGGTCAAGAAGAACATATGCAGGCTGACATTTCTGTTGTAACAGGCACAGGCTTTTCCTGAGACACTTCTAACTTGCCTGTGATCTTGGGGACACTGCAGATTAACGGTGGCTGGGTTGGGATGCTTTGCAATTTAGAGCAATTTGCAATTTTTGTGCCCTTCTGCTGATGAATAACGCTCTCATGCTCCTGAGCATGAGTATGTTTGATGGGGAAAAGGGTGTTTCATAAATCCCCAGTGCACAGCAGCCTTCGAATGAATGCATGTGTAATTTGGGTTGAAAGAGCCTAATGCGTTATATATGGTAAAATATATATGATATAGGATAGATATTTATTTATTGAGATTTATCTAGGGACCGGGAGAATTATTGCTGTTTGACAGAGCCAGTAATCCATAAACATGTTGTTTCTACATGAGATTTGGTTGTTTGGGTTGCTTATATAACATCTTGGCCTCTAGTCACAGTATTAAATAATTAAATATGCAGCTTCAGTAAGCAATGATTTAAGCAGTACGCGTGAAAATTGCCTGGAGGAAGGAAATAAATTCAACCCCAAGCTCCCCGATTCTCACATTCAGAATGAATGTGTTTAGTTTGCTGCTTCTCCATGTATTTTCAAGCGGTTATTTTGTTCACTTAAGCACCTCTGTGTCACGAGAGCTTGGGAGGACACAGTCAGTGATGTCTCCCAGCATGATGTTCTGGTTATTGAGCTTGTTTCTTCATTTGGCAGCAACTTTGGTTTCAGGGCAGAGCAAAGATGTAGTCCTATGCAGTGATGAGTAGGGAAGCAGTTAATTAGCAAGATACAAACCAAACAAAGCACTGGATTTTCTCAGAATGACTGCAAGAGTTTTAAAGTGTTTCCAGGGATCTCAGCATAGCCTCGCTTTTCTGTAGTGCAAAACATGCACACGATTATGTGCGCCCTGATGCCAATACAGATGACCTGTGTGGGGAAATGCTGGATATAGATTGGAGTTTGAACCTGCCTATAAGAAAATACTGGCTTTCAGGTCTTACTTCTCTTGTCTTTTGAGAAATGAGACTAGTCATGAAGATGGCCAGAACTGATGCAAAGTCTGATGCCCTGCCTTGTGCAGTAGCATAGTCCAGGGAGGCTGTGACTTGGACTGAGTTGCACAGGGCTGTTAGATGGTGATTTGTCTGAAGTTTAGCTGAGGTCGATAACCAAGGGGTCTGCTCTTTGCATCCTTTGAGCCACAGACCTGCACAGATTTGCTATTCAGGCAGCTGATGTTTATCAGGCTCCACAACAAAATGCATTGCCAGAGGCTTTCCAGCACTGCTGTGCATGGCAGCCTGCAGGAGAAGCAGCAGAATTGAAATGAGAGCTACAAAAGGAAGTTTTACTCATCTAAAAACTTTCTGAAACATGGGAGTCTCTGCCATTTGTCTTGGCCTGCGCATGGTTGAAATGGTCTAAAAGAAAATTTCTGCTCCTGTGGTGATGTTTCTCTTTTTTGTTTGCTTTTTTTGTTTGCTTTTTTTTGTTTTGTTGTTTTTTAAATTGGACTGTGCGTGACACTGATATAATTATAATCCAAGTATATTTAACAGGCAGAAAACCAGGAATCTTTTACACCACAGCATCAGTCCAAGCCAAATGGACTTGGGAACTCTTGATGCCTCTTACAGCTGCACTAATACTCTGAAAGCATGGCTGGGTATATTCATTGCTATTTCACATGTGGGTCTGTCTTTGTAAAAAATTCCTGGCTATCCCAAGTTTAATGGTGATTTTATGACACACATAAGCATTAACAAAAACATGAGTAGAAATAGTTGAGAGGTTGTTATTTGGGTAGAAAACAGTGCCCTTTTCTAAGAGAGATCACCCTCTGAAAAGCACACACCTCCCTGTTTCATGCGTCATACACAGGTTGTATCTGCAGAGCTATTAGGACAATCTCAGCAGATGGGTTTATTAAATGTATGCAGCTACTATGTGATTTTCTGATACTTTTCACTGAAAGGTTTTGCTAAATCTCTTCTTCCTTCTAGGTCCCCAAGCAGTGGAAGCACACAGCCAAAAATTTGAGGTGAAAACCCTCTCTGGAAAATTGCTGTTTTCTGCAGATGACAACGAAGTGGTGGTTGGAGCTGAGAGATTGAGAGTTTTAGGTAAAAGATTATTCACTAAATCACTGTTTTAATATGCACCTCTTCAAATTTTAGTATAGCTTTGCCTGACTTTCCTTCATGCTTGCGGAAGGCTTCTTTTGCAGATAAAACCTTTCACTGTCTTTATTGCTTTGAATCTTCCCCGAGCAGATAATGGCCAGGAGTTTCTGTCTGAAGGGTGTCTTAACTTCCACAATATATTATTTCCCCTCCAGAAAAAACTCCCCTGGAAGTGTTTTGTCTGGTTTAGTGAAGTAGCTTTAAAACCAGCTTTGGAAACTGAACAACTTTATCTTTTGGGTCTGGGATGAAGGACAGCGATGGATCGCTCTAAGGATGCTTCCATGTCTGCAGTCACTATGCATAGGAAAACTTCAGACTTCATGTTTTTGATTGCACCACTTTCACCAGCTCCTCCTTCATTTTAAAGCAAACACCAAGGAGGAAACCTGCAGTGAAAAAGTCAGTGTGAATTGGGACCCCATGTTAATTCTCTGCAGTGTTTGGTGCCTTAGAGTTTCCTTAGCCACATGCAAGAGCAGTTTGTGCATCTCTGAACCATCTTCAGCTACGTTGTGGGTAGGGTGAAGTGTCCTGTGCACAGGAGGAGAGACCAACCTTACCAATGCCACCACTTCGCTGTCTGCCTTTCGAGATAGACAGGGCAGCCTGAGCTCTCCTTTGGCCTGTGTAGGATCTGTCTCCCCAGCTGTCCTGCCTGCTAGGCTGTACGTCGGTAGTTCTTAATAAAAACTGCGGATACTCTTTGGCTTTGGGGAGTGGGGGTTGTTTATTTTTCGTTTGGAATTTTTTTTTTGTTAAAGAAACAGTTATGGTAATTGTAAAATTTTAAAATGTATTTGATAGTTATATGGAATTACCTCTTAGAAACTTGAATTCTCTTGCTCTCCAGCTCAATCTGTGCTCTTTGGTTAGTCTAAGATTTGCTCATGAATGTTTTCATGTAGGACCAGACTGGGTAGTTCAGTAGTGCTAGCAGTTAGTCACATAACAGTGCTGCTGGTCTCTGTGGATACACTGATACCTGTTTTCTAATGGCTTGATTTGGATGCATCTATTCGCTCCAAATTGTTCCTTCTCTAGTAAGCTCGTAAAACCAGAGATCAACAGAAGGAGCTTAGAATGATACATAGTATTATTAGTTATTATCCTTTCTACATATTACATAGAGTATTATTAGTATATTATGTATAATCTAAAGGAGCTTAAAATGAGCACCTCGGAGTCTAGCCATCATGAATGGGACTTTGTATCCAACCCTGAACATTTTTTGTTACCTGATGTCATGCTCTTCTAGAGGGTTCCTGTTTGTAGATAGGCCACGTGTAGCTGTTTGCAGGTCGCTGTTGTTACATGCTGGACTAGTTCAGTCACCAGCTGTACAAAGTTAAGTGAGTTTTATAGGATAAAGGTTGAACTTCACAAAATTAATGGAATCTTTTTTAACTTAAAGCTTTGAAAAGGACCATTCAAAATTCTTGCAGTGTTGCAGAGCTGGGGAAGATTTGTCATAATCCATGTTCTACCACAAATCTCCATTCACACTGCACCCTTCAGAGCTAATTCATTGTACCGTCTTTGTGCAGGGTGGATGAAGTCAGGAAGCAACAGGTTTTAAGTGTTTTCTTGGGGACCTTAAAATAAGAGAGATTTGTATCATTGGTTCTTAAAAGAAAATACAGAAACTTTTCCTTACAAGTTGCAAGTACTCCTTTTCAGATTACATACTTACTAAAATATTGCTTTTATTTACTTTGGAGAAACCAGCAATTATTTTTTATAGTTACTTTGAGTTTCTGCCTTGTTTTAGTCTTCAGAATGAACAGCATCAAAAATACCACTAACCACTGTAGTGCAGTTTTATTTTTATCTGCAACTGAGTGTTTCTCAGGGTTTATTTGACTTATACAGATCTATCAGAAAAGAAAAGGTAGAATGATACCACTGGTGATGTTACATGGCAAGTATTATTCCAATGACCTTGAGCTGAAATGCTTTCAGAGTTCAGGCTTGGCTTTGTTTTTCTCCAGCTTTGCTTCCCCAGTCTAATTTTATCTCCAAAAGTGTTTGCCATGGCTGTTTGCCATGCTGGGAAGTGTTATACCATATGTTCGTATTTCTTCCAGTGTTTTTGTCTGCACTTGAGGCTAGTCCAACTTGTAGTACACAGACAAATTCCTTTGATCATTTTTCTGGTGTTTGGGATCTCAGGTGCTGTTCATATGTGTCTGCTGACACCTACCTACACTATGTAAATAATCTCAACTTGTTCTTGTTATTGCTGAACATGTACTTGTTATAGAAGGAAGTGTATGTCTGCAATCTGGCATGAAGTCATCCGACAGAGGTTACAGCAGCAGTTATTGGGCTTGTGGCTAGCTTTTAATCTTGTTAATGATAATTACTTTTTTTCTTTGTATGCTCTTCAAAGTTGATTCTGAAAGTTTGTTCTATAACGTAATGCTGAAGCCTTGTCAGGAGAAAATAAGTGCTTTCCGTTTTTGAAATGGACCTTGCTCTGGGTGGCTAAAGGATTTTTCAATATTAGCAAGGAATTAAAAAAGGGAGAAATACACAGATTTATGGATAAAAACCAAATACAAGTAGGACATGTACTGTGTTTGATGGTGCTTCAAAAAATTGCACAGCATGGGTAGTGCAGATTACCAAATGAAAGTGCTTTTTATTTTGATTGTATTTTGGGTAATTATTTCTGATTTATAACCGTTAAAGGACACAGAATGACAGAGCTAGTCCCCTCTGCTTTTTATGCATGATGTAATTTAGTGTACTTCAATGATTTTATTTGATTTAGTGAATCCAGTCAGACCTGTCGTCATAGGAGAGATTGCAGGATAACGGGAACTTCTGTTTGAGGACAGTGGCAGCTCTCTGAGCCCTTTGGCCATGATCAGCTCTGATAACATCTACACAGCCTTTTCCAGACACAAGCACAAGTTCCCTCTGCTTTGCTCAAAGCCAACCAGGAGCTTAGCAGCTGCATTGGTCCAGATGACTCAGAAGGAGTTCATGTTTGCTTGCAAAAAGTCGTGTAGAAACTGAACCTTATGCCAAATCTAGTCTGCCCTTTTTCTTCCAAGCTCATCTGCCAGTGCTTGCTGTTGCCCAGTTTCTGTCCTCCACTCTAGTGGTGGGATCGGATGGCAGCACGTTCTCACTGTTAGCACCCCTTTCTTTTACAAGATTCGCTCCTACAGTATTTGAGCACATCATGGTCTTTTAAAAGATACTACAGCAGACCTTGGAACCGTTCTCATTCCTCAGAACCACAACTCTGGTTTTGCAAGGCTTGGATTTTGAAGGCAAATTCTCTACTTCTCTGCGGGCTGAACGGCATCATGGTGCTGCTCATGGGGTTGTGCGTGAGGTGGAGTGCGAACCTTCCCTGCGCTGGCCGTTGCCACTGTCAGCAGTGCACTTTGGCAAACACCACATGGACACAAGCTAATGCCTTGCTGGAAGGCCCCTGTGGGCTCATAAACACATATGGTCGGCATTATGGGAGATGAATGAGCTGGTCCTAATTGAATGTGTATGTGGTACTTCATACAGCAGTTCCCTTTCCCCCCTCCTCCTTCCCTCCAGTAATGAAACGTGTTCAGACCATCTGAAAAATGATGCGCAAGAAATACTCTTTAGTTAAAAGAGCATTAAAAAATAACTTTTATATATATTAATTACCAATTTCATTTAATAGCATATTGAACATTATAGCATTTATAAACAAAAGACAATCATAAAGCATTATTCTGACTGTTAATTAGCTCTATTTATTCTCCAGATTAGTTTTTAAATATGCCCTCTAGATGCCACTTGGTTCTAATTAACAGAGTTACATTATTATCTCTATAGAAAAGCATTTTTAATTAAATCTAAAGCAATTTAAATTAGCATGAGTTTTTACAGAAATTAAACTCTGGTCAGATGCTTAATTTAGCCTTATAAGACAACATCTGATGACATGCCAGTGTCAATTCTCACAAGGGCCTTGACATCTTTTTTGGAGATTATTTTTTGAAGTTTGTTTTCAGGGAAACTTGCCAGTATACTCTGGTGTCTAATATTTATGATGGATTTAACCAATTTTTTTAAGACTAAATATTGATGGGAATCCACATGCATTACCGTGAGCTGAGATAAAAATGCAAAAGACATATTCCTGCAGCTTACAGGCTTTTGCAGTCCTTGGTTTCGAGTGGCAGAGGAAGGTTTGTGTGGGAGGTAGGATTGCATGGACTGGATGCTGTCTCATTACAGATCAACCACGCTTTTTAACCACTCTTAAGATTAGCATTTTGCTTTGCAATAAGAATAGGATTAGTCATAAAACTACAAAGTCCCTTTTCTGTAATAGAAGAATACAGGGATTGCTCCCAGTCCGGGTCCCTGGAAGATGTGCCTCTCATTTAGACATTTGTACTACCACAGCGTAACCTATGCTATGGTAAGGCTAAAGCCTTTCCCTGTGGCAAGACCCTAACTAAAATAGTTGTATTTAGGGTAGGAGGCCTTTCATCTCCCAGTATAAAGACTGCAGGAGCTTCTCTGCAGGAGCTGTGTGACCCACCTGCCACACACCCCAGTGCTCCCCAGCACCATGGCTGGCTAACACGTACCTTTGATCTCGCCAACCCCTTGCATGCTCTCCCTTCAAATAATTAGCCAGCAGCTCTATTTCTACCTTGCAGTTTTTTTCACTCTAGCATATTCCCCCTGGGTGATGAACCATGTGGAGCATGCAAATGCTGACCACAGGTTAGACTTTCAGGAATGTTAGTTTGGAAGCATTTTTTGTTCTAGTTTCTCTCCAGGTGCCTGGGAATGCACCTGAAAAGAGGATTCAGCTGTTGAAATGTTATTGCAAATTTATTAATAAGTTTGGAGTAATTCATTCCAAGGCACATTTCCAGCATTTTATTTATCAGCTGTATATCAAGAGCTTGAGAAGTTTTAGTGGAGGAACATGAACAGTAAAAGCAACATAGCTCAAGCTTATAGTCAATAAGATCACTGCATGGTTTTCTCGCAGAAAGCTCTTTTAAATGGGAGGGTTTGTGTTGGGGTTTTCCGTTGTTAAGGGCAGAAGGAGTAACCTGCTCTGTATTTGCAGAATACAAAGTGCTGGGTTTCATTACCCATGGAAGGGTTAAAAAAGCATTTGCAGTGTCCTTCACTTTGGACAAGAGGAGAACACGATTTAATATGGATGTGGTGAACTGAGATGTCTGTGTAAGCTGGCCCAGCTGTCTCTAAAGCTTCACATCTACAAACATTTTCAGGGAGCCTTATATTAGCTTGATCTGGGAGGAACCTTGCAGAACTGTGGCTGCAATGCCAGCCTGGTTAAAGGACTCTGCTCCCATTTCCTCAATATTACAATTTTAGTAGCTTCTTGGCATGTCCTTTCTAGATTATGCTTGCTGCAGTGTTTAAAACAGAGTAACTTTAATGAGTGCAAGACTGGTTATATTTCATTAAAATAATCCACAAAGCTATTTGACTGGTACCAATCATTTCAGAGGGTGGTGTAAGCTAGAAATTTAACAGATTTCAGGAATTACAACCCATTTTTGCTGCATGCGTCCTTCAGAAGTGATTATTTATGGGTCAGGACATGCACGGTTGCCCTTTTCAGGAGCCGTTATGATTTCAAAATGGGATTTTACTGATTTGTTTGTGGCAGAGGGAACAACTTTTGTATCCAAATGTTGAAATCACACCCGATCCAGAAAGGAAACAGCTTTCTGGCCTCACCATTGAGTCTGCTGCAACTTTACACCTGAGGATTAATGCCAAACTTGAATCTTTGTATCATGGATTTTGTATGTTTTCCTGAAAAATATGTCCTTACTACAGGTCTGTAAGTAGCTTTTTCAGAGGAGAAATGGTGCTACAAGGCTCATTTCTTAGCCAATTGAAACATTTTCCTACTGTGATCCTTTTCCTTTACAAAGGCAGCTGAAAGGCAGTTGCCTCTAACTCAAAGATGGCTCGGTGCTGCTGAAGCGCAGCCGTGGTACCTTGCTGGGGTACCTCGCTGGGGTACCTTGCTGTGTTTCTAGCAGCAAATGCTGTACCATCAGCCTGGGGTCAGAGGCCTTCCCCAGTTCATCCAGTTGCAAATAAGCTCCTGCTTGCTCAGGCTGCTTCAAAGGCACCTGGAGGTACCGGTTGCTCCAGAGCTCCCTTCTCTGCTCTTGGCAAGAGAAAGCACGTGCCATAGCCATGCTGCTCACAAGGCTTGGACAGGCATTTGACCTTTTGCTGAAGATGTATGAACTTCTTTAGGTAGCAGCTACAAGTATTCACTGTGCACTTCCTATAGGTAATTAAGCAGTGATACTAATGCAGTCCTGGAGCAATTGCCAAGCTGTCGTGTAGTCACTGGTCCTGCAGCAAAGAGACAGAGAGTAAAGTGAGGAAAGTAGGGAAATACACTGGCAAATGAAGATACCAGGTTTTAGCACAGGTACTAGCAATACTGGAAACAGCCTTCGCTGTCTGTAGCATTCAGTCACGGCAGCGGAGTTTCATCAAATTTCTTTGCACTCATTGCAGAGCTGTGATGATGGAAAAAAATTATGTTTAGAAAATAAAGGAGTAGTGGGGGGAAAAACTATGTTTCATATCAGTGATTAAAGCCAAAAGAAAATTCTTTTTTGCTCTCAATTAGGATTTGTACTATTACTGTATCAATGTAAAAGTCAGGTGTCAAAAAGTGATTTAATCTGTAATCAGCAGTGATAAAGAAGTAAAAAACTATATAGAAAAAAACTGATTTGGTTGAATTGGGTGGGGTTTTTTTCCTCAGAGGTTGGGAGGAGATTTTTGGATGCTTTCTTCCAAATAGTTTTTCTCCTTTTCTGTAAGGGAAGAAATTAAAATGACCAGATCTTGAACAAACATACAATTCTTGAATGAATACTTCCAATTGCTTTGCTGCCTTGAGGGCAATAGGTGTAGACACTGTTGTCCATTCCGTTTAATGGCAAATTCAGCTAACATTGCCCTCCTTTTTCAAAGTCCGCTCACCCAGATTGTAAACTTGTCTTTTGTTGGACAGAACAATGTGTGTTGGGAGGGAGACATACTGAGAAGTTTTCGTTGTGTTTGCTTTTACTTCAAAGTGTATTCCAGGCAAAAAGGATAGCATTTCTGTAAAGTGTATAGACTTGGAGTCCAGGCTGAAATGTGTGTTCAGACTGCGTTACCTTAATCCTGTTTAAGGAAAAAGAAGAATCATCCACCATCAAATTAATATTGATTAAATGTCACAAGGATTATGAAAGAAACATACTGTACACTTACCAAACACTGAAATCAAGTTTAGAAGTGTGGCAGATTTATATTTTATTTCCTAAGTGTCTTCCCCATCCTTCACAACCTGATCTGTTTGAAGCTCACATAATATTCTCCTTGATAAATTTCCACTGTGTATTCCTAGTTCGGGTGCTCTCTTGAGTTTCTTTGCAACTTTGCGCAAGAATGCCAAGAAAAGCTTCAAAGGAATTCAGTGATGACATTGCTATTGTTGAGCTGCAGTAAAAGTGTTGAAGAACCCCCAAATCTAGTCAGGAAGGAAATATCTAGAGGTCAGCATAAGTTGTAGCAACCTTTCTTCATATGTCTATTCTCAGTTTGGACACAAGCCCTTCTGTTCTTTTCTCTTATTCCCTTTATATTTCTCAGAGATTCAACCACTGAAGCTAGACTGTTGAAGATCAACGTGTGTCTGCAGACACATCACTAATGACTCGCATGTTCATCTTAGAGCTTGCAGCTCATCTTATTGTTTGCAAGTTTTCTAGCTTAAAACCAGGCTCCATTTATTTCTTGGGAGTGTGGGTCAGATAATTGCTTCTCCTCCACCCAGCAGAGCTGGCGGTGCTGGAGTCACAAGGAGTTCCCGCCTGGCCTGACTCAACCACAGACCAGTGCCTAAGGGTTGACTCACTCCCCATTGCATACAGTGGCAAGACCATCATCTAAAAGTTTCTAGATAAATTATATTACAGTTTTATTATAAACACCTTTGTTGATGCTGCATGTGATTTCATGACGTAGATTGCCCTTAAGAGAATAACTCCCCAACACTTTGACAACGAAGGCAGGCAGGCAGACAGACCTTTGCAATGAACTATTTTTATAGTATCCTAGAAAGAAACATGAATGAAGCTTTTGTTCAGTGCACTGGCTTAACCTAGCCAGGCTGTTATTGTTGGGCCCTGAAATGGAGCTCTTATTGATTTCAGATTTGATGAGATTCAAGAGGAGCAACAGCAATTACTATGTTCATCCATTTAAAAACATAAATTAAGGATGAATAAGGCCTTTAAAGCTAGGAATTAAAAGAAGCAGGCACAAATCATTTCTAGCTGTATTGGATTGGATTTACTTTCTGGACATCTGTTTGCACAGGCACCTTTCTGAGAGTGTCACATATTACCCTGATGAGACCTACAGAGGAGAGAACCTCGTCAAACGGGTGTTTTCGTGAAAAAATTGCTGAATGTGTCCTGATCAATAATAGTGGGAATAGAGGTAGTTTATGGAGATCACCAGCATGCTACATATTGCCTCTTGACTTTAGCTAGAAAAAAAATCATAGCAAATCCTTCTCCTTCTCCCATCATTTGCACAATACTACGTTAAGGCAGAACACTAAAGAGAAGTCACACTTAAGCCAACTTAATCACCATGTTTGTCACAGGGCTCTGAGACCCCAATTTCATTATAAAGCAGTGATACACAACACTGAAGGTGTACTGTGGGTCTGGAATTATTACTAAAAGAACAGACAGAGTGAGAAAGAAATGTGTTGTCTAGAAAGAAAAGAAAAAGGGAAGTGGGGAATAGCTAACCAGGTGCATCTGCACCTGAGCGGAAACCTGATTTCTCTCCTTCACGTTCTATTCACCCCCAAGTGCTGTTCAGCTGATTGCCACCTACCATTGACAGCAGGAACATCAATCATTAGTCTAAAAATACCTCTCATTGCATTTCATTTGAGCTCTTCTTCTCTCCCTTCCAGCTGATCGCGGTAAAAGGGTAGAGCAAGTTTTGTATGGAGGGAGCAGTATGTGATTAGTGTCTTGCCATGGTGGCTGGAGCCCAGTTCTGGCCAGAGGGAGCAAGGATGGTCCTTGCCTTTGCACCAGGGAAGGTGCCAGGACAGTGTCATGCAGCTCAGGTACTTTTGCAGCACACGAGGGGAGCAGGAAGCAGTTTGGAAAGCTGAACTATTGATGCCCACTTTCCTCTGGTTGGAGTTGTTGCTGGTTAAGTAGATGCAAGTTCCAGCTGAGATACGCTCCGTTCTTGAGGCATTTGTAACTCCTCTCTCCCCTGTGGACTTGCCGGCATGCAGCCAGTGTTGAGCTTACACGAGAGCCTTTGCCTTGGTGGGATGTTAGTAATCTCTTGGTCTTTTCTCACAAAGCTCATGAGACTGATCGACCAACTCCACATTTGGACGAAGAGGGCTAATGCTTCAAAAGGCACCCTTCAACAGGAGACTAGCAGACCAGCATGCACATACAGAACATGATGCTTCTACTTTGTTTCAATGTGAAACTGGGATTAAAAAAACACTTTCTTTTATGCTGTGTCTTGGACTCATGTTGTAGAGCAAGATGATTGCCAAAAGCCCAGCCCACTGGTTCTTTTTGTTGCTTCCGTGTTGGAGACAGGGCAGATTGCTGTGCCAGGCACATGGTTTGCAGCAAGAAAGGATGGTGTCTTCCTGTGCAAGAGCTGGAGCTGTTCAGAAGGTGCAAGAGACCAGTGGCACTGGAGGCTCCTATGGCGGGTGCAGAATGGGAAGATGGAGGTGGGAGAAGGTCCAGAAGCTGGATGTTGCTCCAGCAACTCACCTGCACTGGTCCAAACCGCAACCAGGCTTGTCTCCTGGATGTGGCAGTAGGCTTCTAAGAAACCACTAGTGCCACAGAAAATGCACGCTCTTATTTGACAGACTTGTTCTCCTGCAGTCTTTCTTCTGAATGTCAAATGAGAGAAAGTAAAAAAAAAAAATAATCCCTAAACCCTGAAATTCAACTGTAAATGTTCCCTTGCTATAGGACTCCTGATTTTTGTTCTTGCATGAACTGAACACATATAAGGGTCTTTGACATTTGTGCCCCCATGCCTTACACACTAGAAGGGAAAAAAAAAAAGCTTTACTCTTTGAGTGAATCTTTATGGTGATTCAAAACACTTTAGGTAGATCCTGTCATATGCTTTATAAGTTCCTGACTGATTGTGTGGAATTAAGTTATTGGGCAGAGAACCAGCTAATGGAAACACATTGACGAAATCATTTTTGAGGGACATTAAATGGAACTTAAAATAAAGCTGAAATGGCTTTATGGATTTTTCAGTCAAACTGTTTATGAACATTTATCAGTGGTAAATTACACGGTGTCAGAAGAGGGAATCAGTAGGTATGGCTTTTAATAGAAGTTGTTCTGATATAATACTCTGAGAAAGAATAATTTATTGCCTAGGGATGTACAGTATAGTATGTTTAAATACAAGTTATATGATTGTTTTCTCCTAACTGTCTTTGGCTGTTTGCAGATGTTACCCTTAGCAGCAGCAGAGAGTCTCGTAAGATGAAAACAATATTTTCAATACTTTGCAATGAAATAGAAATTTTGTATTATGCATTTTTCATGGTATATAGCAAATGTTTTAATAACTGATAATTCAGGGAGCAGAAGCTGTATTGTACAATAATAAATTTAATTTACATTTACTTTATATTTAGTAAATGGAGAAGAGGGATGTAGTAGTTTTGATTGAGAAGGGAGATTGTAGCAGCTAATTCTTGAACTGTCGGAGCTGTGTATTAATACCATTTGTCAAAACCCATCATTCCTCAGGTAGACAGTGAAAATAAGACTAGGGGAGTGCAAGACTAGAAGGCACTTTCTGGTCCTGCAGATCTTGTCCCCTGGTTTTGAGATGTCATATCTGATAGTCATGAATTTGTCAAATCTGTTAGATTGTCTGTCCCATCTTTGCTCCTCTTTTGGCTAAAAAACACTTACTTTTCTTCCCAAATATATTTGGGATCAGTTTATTGCCACTTGCTTTCATTCCTTAATGAAATTGGCCTCAAAACATTGACCTAGAGCCAGTAGTTCTTCTTTCTTCATGTTACTTATCCTCCTAATGTATTTATATACAGCATTTGTATCCTTCCTTATCCATCATGTTGCTAAGCTAAAAAGCCAGATTCTGGTCTTGCAGTTGTGACAGTATTTCCTCTCTGTACACTTCCCTCACTGGGGATAAGCTGGGGGCTACATAATAGTTCAAGGATTCTCTGATGATTCTTAAAATAATGTGATTTTTTTCATATTCCTGTTAGACTTTCCTCTTGCCTTTCAGTTTAATGTCATGTTTGCCTTCCTTTTGGCCATCTCCTGCCATGAATCATGAATAGCACTCAGCCTTTATTCATGGATGTTCCAACATAGATGTTGTGGTTTAACCCCAGCAGTCAACTAAGCCCCACACAGCCACTGGCTCACTCCTGCCCGGTGGGATGGGGGAGAGAATCGAAATGGTAAAAGTGAGAAAACTCGTGGGTTGAGATAAAGACAGTTTAATAAGTAAAGCAAAAGCTGCACCTGCAAGCAAAGCAAAACAAGGAATTCATTCCCTGCTTCCCATGGGCAGGCAGGTGTTCAGCCATCCCCAGGAAAGCAGGGCTCCATCATGCGTAACAGTGACTTTGGAAGACAAACGCCATCACTCTGAATGTCCTTCCCCTTCCTTCTTCTTCCCCAGCTTTATATGCTGAGCGTGATGTCATATGGTATGGGATATCCCTTTGGTCAGTTGGGGTCAGCTGTCCCAGCTGTGTCCCCTCCCAAATTCTTGTGCACCCCCAGCCTCCTCACTAGTGGGGTGGGGTGAGGAGCAGAAAAGGCTTTGACTCTGTGTAAGCCCTGCTCAGCAATAACAAAACCATTCTTGAATTATCAATGCTGTCTCCAGCACAAATCCAAAACATAGCCCCACACTAGGTACTATAAAGAAAATTAACTCTACCCCAGCCAAAACTAGCCCAATGGAGAAGAAATTTTTACTAATTTCTAAGCACATGACCTTGGACTTCATATTTTTAAATTTCACCCTCTCTCTTATTCCACTCCCTGAGGTCAAACATTTGTTTCTCCATGACATCCCAGTTCTCATCTGCAGAGCCAGAATAGCCCAATTCAGTGTCAACAGCACATTTCCCTCAAACTTCTCCTTCTTTTTTTGCCAAAGCCTTTAGTAAAACCACTAAATGAGGTCACTTCCTCCAGCCCAATGCCTTCACTTTCAACGCCATCCAACACTGATGCTATCACAGCCTGGCCAGGGACTTCCATGGTGGCCAAGAGCCAGACTTTGATACAAATGTCCAGTGTAGTTGAATTTGTCCAAGGCAATGTTTCCATCGGGAGGCACTGCAGGAGCTGCCAATCCTGAAGGCAGAGACTGAGACTCTTCAGCATAGAAGAGGGAGGGCTGGTGGGAGAGGGTACATTTGAGGTCTATAAAATTTCCAGTAGCACGAAAAGAAGAGGATGGTTATTTACTCTTTTTCACAGTCTAAGGCAGAGCAAGCATCCAGTGAAATCCTCAGGCAGCAGGTTGAAACCAAAGGAAGAACTTCTCCAGAGTATTTAATTAATCTGTGAGCCCCCTGCTACAGAAATGAGGACACTTAAAATGATAATTAGGTGAGGTGAGGAAAGGTTATCAGTGTCTCTCCAGTGGCTGGATGGCACGGCCAGCTCAAGGAGTCCCTCAGCTGCTGACAGCCAGAGTCAAGGGAGGAGTGTCTTAATTTTGGTCCCTCAGCATCCCCTCGTGGCTGATGTCCTACTCAGTGACAGGGACAGGTGGCCCTTTGGGAGATCTTGTGTTCTTAAAACAGAATAGTAAGAAATTATATTGCCAAGGTAGGAAGCCTTGTCAAGGCAGGTAGCATTCACTTCTAATTCATACTAAATGAGAGAAACAGCAGGATTTGGAAATCTCATGCCTGTTCCCCATGCATAAGGGCCTCCTTCATGGATCTGGGAATAAAGGCATCAGGAAAAGAGGGTTTAAGAACTTTGT